>NW_027513249.1:0-237989 GCF_048772815.1 Callospermophilus lateralis | reverse complement strand
AGGTTGAAGCGTTCGTCTACAGTAGCAGATTTTATATTTAGGTTTCACTCTGTTCTCTTTTATATAGATAGATGAATTTGGAACTCTAAACCCAACATGGTTGGTAGTAGCTCTTTGAAACTTGACAAAATAAAGGAGTTCTCAGTTTTGTTTCTATGGTTTGTTTCCTCTTCAAGTAGTCCTAGGCACAGACTGTGGAAAAGCACATTCATTGAGTGGGGTTGCCAAGCTTCTAAGAAATAACGAGTTTCCGAAAAAACAGCAAATATTTTTTTCACCCAATATTCATGACACTTGGTGGTATTGATCGGTACACAAATCTCACTTGGCTCACCAAATTTTGTTCCGCTAGGTTGAAGCGTTCGTCTACAGTAGCAGTTTATATATTTAGGTTTCACTCTGTTCTCTGCTATATAGATAGATGAATTTGGAACTCTAAATCCAACACGGTTTGTAGTAGCTCTTTGAAAGTTGACAAAATAAAGGAGTTCTCAGTTTTGTCTCTATGGTTTGTTTCCTCTTCAAGTAGCCCTATGCACAGACGGTGGAAAAGCACTTTCATTGAGAGGGGATGCCAAGCTTCTAAGAAATAACGAGTTTCCGAAATACCGCAAATATTTTTCACCGAAGCTTGATGATACATGGTGGTAAGGACAAGTACACAAATCCCACTTGGCTCACCATATTTTGTTCTAGGTTGAAGCATTCGTCTACAGTAGCAGTTTTTATTTTAAGATTTCACTCTGTTCTCTCCTGTATAGATAGATGAATTTGGAACTCTAAATCCAACATGGTTTGTAGTAGCTCTTTGAAACTTGACAAAATAAAGGAGTTCTCAGGTTTGTCTCGATGGTTTCTTTCCTCTTCAAGTAGCCCTAGGCACAGACTGTGGAAAAGCACTTTCATTGAGAGGGGTTGTCAAGCTTCTAAGAAATAACGAGTTTCCGAAATACCAGCAAATATTTTTTCACCCAATGTTGATGATACTTGGTGGTAATGATCTGTACACAAATCCCAATTGGCTCACCAAATTTTGTTCTAGGTTGAAGCATTCGTCTACAGTAGCAGTTTTTATATTTAGGTTTCCCTCTGTTCTCTCCTATATAGATAGATGAATTTGGAACTCTAAATCCAACATGGTTTGTAGTAGCTCTTTGAAACTTGACAAAATAAAGGAGTTCTCAGTTTTGTCTTTATGGTTTGTTTTTTCTTCAAGTAGCCCTAGGCACAGACGGTGGAGGAGCACTTTCATTGAGAGGGGTGGCCAAGCTTCTAAGAAATTACGAATTTCCAAAATACCAGTAAATATTTTTTCTCCCAATGTTGATGATACTTGGTGGTAATGATCAGTACACAAATCCCACTTGGCTCACCACATTTTGTTCTTCTACGTTGAAGCGTTCGTCTACAGTAGCAGTTTTTATATTTAGGTTTCCCTCTGTTCTCTCCTTTATAGATAGATGAATTTGGAACTCTAAATCCAACATGGTTTGTAGTAGCTCTTCGAAACTTGACAAAATAAAGGAGTTCTCAGTTTTGTCTCTATGGTTTGTTTCCTCTTAGAGTAGCCCTAGGCACAGAGTGTGGAAAAGCACTTTCATTGAGAGGGGTTGCCAAGCTCCTAAGAAATAACGAGTTTCCGAAATACCAGCAAATATTGTTTCACCAAGTCTTGATGATACTTGGCGGTAATGATCGGTACACAAATCCCACTTGACTCACCAAATTTTGTTCTTCTAGGTTGAAGCTATCGTTTACAGTAGCAATTCATATTTTTAGGTTTCCCTCTGTTCTCTCCTGTATAGATAGATGAATTTGGAACACTAAATCCAACATGGTGTGTAGTAGCTCTTTGAAATTTGACAAAATAGAGGAGTTCTCAGTTTTGTCTCTATGATTTGTTTCCGCTTCATGTAGCCCTAAGCAGAGACTTTGAAAAAGCACTTTCATTGAAAGGGGTTGCCAAACTTCCAAGAAATTACGAGTTTCTGAAATACCAGCAAATATTTTTTCACCCAATGTTGATGATACGTGGTGGTAATGACAAGTACACAAATACCACTTGGCTCACCAAATTTCGTTCTTCTAGGTTGAAGCGATCGTTTACAGTAGCCGTTTTTATTTTTAGGTTTCACTCTGTTCTCTCCTATATAGATAGATGAATTTGGAACTCTAAATTCAGCATGGTTTCTAGTAGCTCTTTGAAAGTTGACAAAATAAAGGAGTTCTCCGTTTTGACACTATGGTGTGTTTCTTCTTCAAGTAGCCCTAGGCACCGACTGTGGAAAAGCACTTTCATTGAGAGGGTTTGCCAAGCTTCTAAGAAATAAGGAGTTTCCGAAATACCAGCAAATATTTTTTCACCCAATGTTGATGATACTTGGTGGTAATGATCAGTACACAAATCCTACTTGGCTCACCAAATTTTGTTCTTCTAGGTTGAAGCGTTCATCTACTGTAGCAGTTTTTATATTTAGGTTTCCCTCTGTTCTCTCCTATATAGATAGATGAATTTGGAACTCTAAATCCAACATGTTTGCAGTAGCTCTTTGAAACTTGACAAAATAACGTAGTTCTCAGTTTTGTCTCTATGGTTTGTTTCCTCTTCAAGTAGCCCTAGGCACAGACGTTGGAAAAGCACTTTCATTGAGACGAGTTGCCAAGCTTCAAAGAAATTACGAGATTCCAAAATACCAGCAAATATTTTTTCACCCAATCTTGATGATACTTGGTGGTGATGATCGGTACACAAATCCCACTTGGCTCACCAAATTTTGTTCTTCTTGGTTGAAGCGTTCGTCTACAGTAGCAGTTTTTATATTTAGGTTTCACTCTGTTCTCTCCAATACAGACAGATGAATTTGGAACTCTACATCCCATATGGTTTGTAGTAGCTCTTTGAAACTTGACAAAATAAAGGAGTTCTCAGTTTTGTCTCTATGATTTGTTTCCGCTTCAAGTAGCCCTAAGTAGAGACTGTGGAAAAGCACTTTCATTGAGAGGGGTTGCCAAGCTTCCAAGAAATTACGAGTTTCCGAAATACCAGCAAATATTTTTTAACCCAAAATTCATGATACTTGGTGGTATTGATCGGTACACAAATCCCACTTGGCTCACCAAATTTTGTTCTGCTAGGTTGAACCGTTCGTCTACAGTAGCAGTTTTTATATTTACGCTTCACTCTGTTCTCTGCTATATAGATAGATGAATTTCTAACTCTAAACCCAACATGGTTTGTAGTAGCTCTTTGAAACTTGAGAAAATAAAGGAGTTCTCAGTTTTGTCTCGATGGTTTGTTTCCTCTTCAAGTAGCCCTAGGTACAGACGGTGGAAAAGCACTTTCATTGAGAGGGGTTGCCAAGCTTCTAAGAAATAACGAGTTTCCGAAATACCAGCAAATATTTTTTCACCCATTGTTGATGATACGTGATGGTAATGACAACTACACAAATTCCACTTGGCTCACCAAATTTTGTTCTTCTAGGATGAAGCGTTCTTCCACTGTAGCAGTTTTTATATTTAGGTTACACTCTGTTCTCTCCTATATAGATAGATGAATTTGGAACTGTAAATCCAACATGGTTTGCAGTAGCTCTTTGAAACTTGACAAAATAAGGTAGTTCTCAGTTTTGTCTCTATGTTTTGTTTAATCTTCAAGTAGTCCAAGGCACAGAGTGTGGAAAAGCACTTTCATTGAGAGGGGTTGCCAAGCTTCTAAGAAATAACGAGTTTCCGAAATACCAGCAAATATTTTTTCAACGAATCTTGATGATACTTGGTGGTAATGATTGGTACACAAATCCCACTTGGCTCACCAAATTTTGTTCATCTAGGTTGAAGCGTTCGTCTACAGTAGCAGTTTTTATATTTAGGTTTCACTCTGTTCTCTCCAATATAGACAGATGAATTTGGAACTCTAAATCCAATATGGTTTGTAGTAGCTCTTTGAAACTTGACAAAATAAAGTAGTTCTCAGTTTTGTCTCCATGATTTGTTTCCGCTTCAAGTAGCCCTAAGCAGAGACTGTGGAAAAGCACTTTCATTCAGAGGGGTTGCCAAGCTTTCAAGAAATTACGAGTTTCCGAAATACCAGCAAATATTTTTTCACCCAATATTCATGATACTTGGTTGTATTGATCGGTACACAAATCCCACTTGGCTCACCAAATTTTATTCTGCTAGGTTGAAGCGTTCGTCTACAGTAGCAGTTTATATATTTAGGTTTCACTCTGTTCTCTGCTATATAGATAGATGAATTTGGAACACTAAATCCAACATGGTTTGTAGTAGCTCTTTGAAAATTTACAAAATAAAGGAATTCTCAGTTTTGTCTCTATAGTTTGTTTCCTCTTCAAGTAGCCCTAGGCACAGACGGTGGAAGAGCACTTTCATTGAGAGGGGTTGCAAAGCTTCTAAGAAATAACGAGTTTCCGAAATACCAGCAAATATTTTTTCACCGAATCTTGATGATACTTGGTTCTAATGATCAGTACACAAATCCCACTTGGCTCACCAAATTTTGTTCTTCTAGGTTGAAGCGTTCGTTAAGAGTAGCAGTATTTATTTTTAGGTTTCACTCGGTTCTCTCCTATATAGATAGAAGAATCTGGAACTCTAAATCCAACATGGTTTGTAGTAGCTCTTTGAAACTTGACAAAATAAAGGAGTTCTCAGTTTTGACTCTATGGATTGTTTCCTCTTCAAGTAGCCCTAGGCCCTGACTGTGGAAATGAACTTTCATTGAGAGGGGTTGCCATGCTTCTAAGAAATAACGAGTTTCCGAAATACCAGCAAATATTTTTTCACCGAATCTTGATGATACTTGGTGGTAAATATCAGTACACAAATCCCACTTGGCTCACCAAATTTTGTTCTTCTAGGTTGAAGTGTTCGTCTACAGTAGCAATTTTTATATTTAACTTTCACTCTGTTCTCTCCAAAATAGATAGATGAATTTGGAACTCTAAATCCAACATGGTTTGAAGTAGCTCTTTGAAACTTGACAAAATAAAGGAGTTTTCAGTTTTCTCTCTGTGGTTTTTTCCTCTTCAAGTAGCCCTAAGCAGTGACTGTGGAAAAGCACTTTCATTGAGAGGGTTTGCCAAGCTTCCAAGAAATTACGAGTTTCCGAAATACCAGCAAATATTTTTTCACCCAATCTTGATGAAACGTGGTGGTAATGACAGTACACAAATCCCACTTGCCTCACCAACTGCTGTTCTTCTAGGTTGAAGCGTTCATTTACAGTAGCAGTTTTTATTTTTTCGTTTCACTCTGTTCTGTCCTATACAGATATATGAATTTGGAATTATAAATCCAACATGGTTTGTAGCAGCTCTTTGAAACTTGACAAAATAAAGGAGTTCTCAGTTTTGTCTCTATGATTTGTTTCCGCTTCAAGTAGCCCTAAGCAGATACTGTGGAAAAGCACTTTCATTGAGAGGGGATGCCAAGCTTTCAAGAAATTACGATTTTCCGAAATACCAGCAAATATTTTTTCACCCAATGTTGATGATACATGCTGGTAATCACAAGTCCACAAATCCCACTTGGCTCACCAAATTTTGTTATTCTATGTTGAAGCGTTCGTTTACAGTAGCAGTTTATATTTTTAGGTTTCACTCTGTTCTCTCCTATATAGATAGATGAATTTGGAAGTCTAAATCCAACATGGTTTGTAGTAGCTCTTTGAAACTTGACAAAATAAAGGAGTTCTCAGTTTTGTCTCTATGGTTTGTTTTCTCTTCAAGTAGCCCTAGGCACCGACGGTGGAAAAGCACTTTCATTGAGAGGGTTGCCAAGCTTCTAAGAAATAACGAGTTTCCGAAATACCAGCAAATATTTTTTCACCCAATCTTGATGATACTTGGTGGTAATGATCACTACACAAATCCCACTTTGCTCACCAAATTTTATTCTTCTAGGTTGAAGCATTCGTCTGCAGTATAGTTTTCATATTTATGTTTCACTTTGTACTCTCCTATATAGATAGATGAATTTGGAACTATAAATCCAACACGGTTTGTAATAGCTCTTTGAAACTTGAGAAAAGAAAGGAGTTCTCAGTTTTGTCTCTATGGTTTTTTTCCTCTTCAAGAAGCCCTAGGCACCGACGGTGGAAAAGCACTTTCATTGAGAAGGGTGCCAAGCTTCTAAGAAATTACGAATTTGCGAAATACCAGTAAATATTTTTTCTCCCAATGTTGATGATACTTGGTGGCAATGATCTGCACACAAATCCCACTTGGATCACCAAATTTTGTTCTTCTACTTTGAAGCGTTCGTCTTCAGTAGCAGTTTTTATATTTATGTTTCACTCTGTTCTCTCATATATAGAAAGATGAATTTGGAACTCTAAAACCTACATGGTTTGTAGTGGCTCTTTGAAACTTGACAAAATAAAGGAGTTTTCAGTTTTTTCTCAATGATTTGTTTCTGCTTCAATTAACCCTAAGCAGAGACTGTGGAAGAGCACTTTCATTGATGGGGGTTCCCAAGCTTCCAAGAAAATGCGAGTTTCCGAAATAGCAGGAAATATTTTTTCACCCAATCTTGATGATACGTGGTGGTAATGACAAGTACACAAATCCCACTTTGCTCACCATGTTTTGTTCTTCTTGGTTGAAGCGTTCGTTTACAGTCGCAGTTTTTATATTTAGGTTTCCCTCTGTTCTCTCCTATATAGATAGATGAATTTGGAACTCGAAATCCAACATGGTTTGTAGTAGCTGTTTGAAACTTGACAAAATAAAGGAATTCTCAGTTTTTTCTCTATGGTTTGTTTTTTCTTCAAGTAACCCTAGGCACAGACGGTGGAAAGGCACTTTCATTGAGAGGGGTTGCCAAGCTTCTAAGAAATTACGAATTTCCGAAATACCAGCAAATATTTTTTCTCCCAATGTTGATGATACTTGGTGGTAATGATCAGTACACAAATCCCACTTGGCTCCCCAAATTTTGTTCTTCTACATTGAAGCGTTCGTCTACAGTAGCAGTTTATATATTTAGGTTTCCCTCTGTACTCTCCTATATAGATAGATGAATTTGGAACTCTAAATCCAACATGGTTTGTAGTAGCTCTTTGAAACTTGACAAAATAAAGAAGTTCTCAGTTTTGTCTGTATGGTTTTTTTTCTCTTCAAGAAGCCCTAAGCAGAGTCTGTGGAAAAGCACTTTCATTGAAAGGCATTGCAAAGCTTCCAAGAAATTAGGATTTTCCGAAATACCAGCAAATATTTTTTCACCCAATGTCGATGATACTTGGTGGTAATGATCTGTACACAAATCCCACTTGGCTCACCAAATTTTGTTCTAGGTTGAAGCATTCGTCTACAGTAGCAGTTTTTATATTTAGGTTTCACTCTGTTCTCTCCCATATAGACAGATGAATTTGGAACTCTAAATCCAACATGGTTTGTAATAGCTCTTTGAAACTTGACAAAATAAAGGAGTTCTCAGTTTTGTCTCTATGATTTGTTTCCGCTTCAAGTAGCCCTAAGCAGAGACTGTGGAAAAGCACTTTCATTGAGAGGCGTTGCCAAGCTTCCAAGAAATTACGAGTTTCCGAAATACCAGTAAATATTTTTTCACCCAATATTCATGACACTTGGTGGTATTGATCGGTACACAAATCCCACTTGTCTCACCAAATTATGATCTGCTAGGTTGAAGCGTTCGTCTACAGTAGCCGTTTATATTTTTAGGTTTCACTCTCTTCTCTGCTATATAGATAGATGAATTTGGAACTCTAAATCCAACATGGTTTGTAGTAGCTCTTTGAAAGTTGACAAAGTAAAGGAGTTCTCTGTTTTGTCTCTATGGTTTCTTTCCTCTTCGAGTAGCCCTAGGCACAGACAGTGGAAAACCACTTTCATTGAGAGGGGATGCCAAGCTTCTAAGAAATAACGAATTTCCGAAATACCAGCAAATATTTTTTCACCCAAGCTTGATGATACTTGGTGGTAAAGACAAGTACACAAATCCCACTTGGCTCACCAAATTTTGTTCTAGGTTGAAGAATTCGTCTACAGTACCAGTTTTTATTTTAAGGTTTCACTCTGTTCTCTCCTATATAGATAGATGAATTTGGAACTCTAAATCCAACATGGTTTGTAGTAGCTCTTTGAAACTTGAGAAAATAAAGGAGTTCTCAGTTTTGTCTCTATGGTTTGTTTCCTCTTCAAGAAGCCCTAGGCACCGAGGTGGAAAAGCACTTTCATTGAGAGGAGTGCCAAGCTTCTAAGAAAAAACGAGTTTCCGAAATACCAGCCAATATTTTTTCAATCAATGTTGACGATACTGGTGGTAATGATCAGTACACAAATCCCACTTGGCTCACCTAATTTTGTTCTTCTAGGTTGAAGCGTTCGTATACAGTAGCAGATTTTATATTTAGGTTTCACTCTGTTCTCTTTTATATAGATAGATGAATTTGGAACTCTAAACCCAACATGGTTGGTAGTAGCTCTTTGAAACTTGACAAAATAAAGGAGTTCTCAGTTTTGTTTCTATGGTTTGTTTCCTCTTCAAGTAGTCCTAGGCACAGACTGTGGAAAAGCACATTCATTGAGTGGGGTTGCCAAGCTTCTAAGAAATAACGAGTTTCCGAAAAAACAGCAAATATTTTTTTCACCCAATATTCATGACACTTGGTGGTATTGATCGGTACACAAATCTCACTTGGCTCACCAAATTTTGTTCCGCTAGGTTGAAGCGTTCGTCTACAGTAGCAGTTTATATATTTAGGTTTCACTCTGTTCTCTGCTATATAGATAGATGAATTTGGAACTCTAAATCCAACACGGTTTGTAGTAGCTCTTTGAAAGTTGACAAAATAAAGGAGTTCTCAGTTTTGTCTCTATGGTTTGTTTCCTCTTCAAGTAGCCCTATGCACAGACGGTGGAAAAGCACTTTCATTGAGAGGGGATGCCAAGCTTCTAAGAAATAACGAGTTTCCGAAATACCGCAAATATTTTTCACCGAAGCTTGATGATACATGGTGGTAAGGACAAGTACACAAATCCCACTTGGCTCACCATATTTTGTTCTAGGTTGAAGCATTCGTCTACAGTAGCAGTTTTTATTTTAAGATTTCACTCTGTTCTCTCCTGTATAGATAGATGAATTTGGAACTCTAAATCCAACATGGTTTGTAGTAGCTCTTTGAAACTTGACAAAATAAAGGAGTTCTCAGGTTTGTCTCGATGGTTTCTTTCCTCTTCAAGTAGCCCTAGGCACAGACTGTGGAAAAGCACTTTCATTGAGAGGGGTTGTCAAGCTTCTAAGAAATAACGAGTTTCCGAAATACCAGCAAATATTTTTTCACCCAATGTTGATGATACTTGGTGGTAATGATCTGTACACAAATCCCAATTGGCTCACCAAATTTTGTTCTAGGTTGAAGCATTCGTCTACAGTAGCAGTTTTTATATTTAGGTTTCCCTCTGTTCTCTCCTATATAGATAGATGAATTTGGAACTCTAAATCCAACATGGTTTGTAGTAGCTCTTTGAAACTTGACAAAATAAAGGAGTTCTCAGTTTTGTCTTTATGGTTTGTTTTTTCTTCAAGTAGCCCTAGGCACAGACGGTGGAGGAGCACTTTCATTGAGAGGGGTGGCCAAGCTTCTAAGAAATTACGAATTTCCAAAATACCAGTAAATATTTTTTCTCCCAATGTTGATGATACTTGGTGGTAATGATCAGTACACAAATCCCACTTGGCTCACCACATTTTGTTCTTCTACGTTGAAGCGTTCGTCTACAGTAGCAGTTTTTATATTTAGGTTTCCCTCTGTTCTCTCCTTTATAGATAGATGAATTTGGAACTCTAAATCGAACATGGTTTGTAGTAGCTCTTCGAAACTTGACAAAATAAAGGAGTTCTCAGTTTTGTCTCTATGGTTTGTTTCCTCTTAGAGTAGCCCTAGGCACAGAGTGTGGAAAAGCACTTTCATTGAGAGGGGTTGCCAAGCTCCTAAGAAATTACGAATTTCCGAAATACCGGTAAATATTTTTTCTCCCAATGTTGATGATACTTGGTGGTAATGATCAGTACACAAATCCCACTTGGCTCACCAAATTTTGTTCTTCTACGTTGAAGCGTTCGTCTACAGTAGCAGTTTTTATATTTAGGTTTCACTCTGTTCTCTCCTATATAGATAGATGAATTTGGAACTCTAAATTTAACATGGATTGTAGTAGCTCTTTGAAACTTGACAAAATAAAGAAGTTCTCAGTTGTGTCTCTATGGTTTTTTTCCTCTTCAAGAAGCCCTAAGCAGAGACTGTGGAAAAGCACTTTCATTGAGAGGGGTTGCCAAGCTTCCAAGAAATAACGATTTTCCGAAATACCAGCAAATATTTTCTCACCCAATCTTGATGATACGTGGTGGTAATGACAAGTACACAAATCCCACTTGGCTAAACATATTTTGTTCTTCTAGGTTTAAGCGTTCGTCTACAGTAGCAGTTTTTATATTTAGGTTTCACTCTGTTCTCTCTTATATAGACAGATGAATTTGGAACTCTAAATCCAATATGGTTTGTAATAGCTCTTTGAAACTTGACAAAATAAAGGAGTTCTCAGTTTTGTCTCTATGATTTGTTTCCGATTCAAGTAGCCCTAAGCAGAGACTGTGGAAAAGCACTTTCATTGAGAGGGGTTGCCAAGCTTCCAAGAAATTACGAGTTTCCGAAATACCAGCAAATATTTTTTCACCCAATATTCATGACACTTGGTGGTATTGATCGGTACACAAATCCCACTTGTCTCACCAATTTTTGTTCTGCTAGGTTGAAGCGTTCGTCTACAGTAGCAGTTTATATATTTAGGTTTCACTCTCTTCTCTGCTATATAGATAGATGAATTTGGAACTCTAAATCCAACATGGTTTGTAGTAGCTGTTTGAAATTTGAAAAAATAAAGGAGTTCTCAGTTTTGTCTCTATGGTTTGTTTCCTCTTCAAGTAGCCCTAGGCACAGAAGGTGGAAAAGCACTTTCATTGAGAAGGGATGCCAAGCTTCTAAGAAATAACGAGTTTCCGAAATACCAGCAAATATTTTTTCACCCAAGCTTGATGATACTTGGTGGTAAGGACAAGTACACAAATCCCACTTGGCTCACCAAATTTTGTTCTAGGTTGAAGCATTCGTCTACAGTAGCAGTTTTTATTTTAAGGTTTCACTCTGTTCTCTCCTATATAGATAGATGAATTTGGAACTCTAAATCCAACATGGTTTGTAGTAGCTCTTTGAAACTTGAGAAAATAAAGGAGTTCTCAGTTTTGTCTCTATGGTTTGTTGCCTCTTCAAGTACCCCTAGGCACCGACTGTAGAAAAGCACGTTCATTGAGAGGGGTTGTCAAGCTTCTAAGAAATAACGAGTTTCCGAAATACCAGCAAATATTTTTTCACCCAATGTCGATGATACTTGGTGGTAATGATCTGTACACAAATCCCACTTGGCTCACCAAATTTTGTTCTAGGTTGAAGCATTCGTCTACAGTAGCAGTTTTTATATTTAGGTTTCCCTCTGTTATCTCCTATATAGATAGATGAATTTGGAACTCTAAATCAAACATGGTTTGTAGTAGCTCTTTGAAACTTGACAAAATAAAGGAGTTCTCAGATTTGTCTTTATGGTTTGTTTTTTCTTCAAGTAGCCCTAGGCACAGAGTGTGGAAAAGCACTTTCATTGAGAGGGGTTGCCAAGCTTCTAAGAAATTACGAATTTCCGAAATACCAGTAAATATTTTTTCTCCCAATGTTGATGATACTTGGTGGTAATGATCAGTACACAAATCCCACTTGGCTCACCAAATTTTGTTCTTCTACGTTGAAACGTTAGTCTAAAGTAGCAGTTTTTATATTTAGGTTTCACTCTGTTCTCTCCTATATAGATAGATGAATTTGGAACTCTAAATTTAAAATGGATTGTAGTAGCTCTTTGATACTTGACAAAATAAAGAAGTTCTCAGTTTTGTCTGTATGGTTTTTTTCCTCTTCAAGAAGCCCTAAGCAGAGACTGTGGAAAAGCACTTTCATTGAGAGGGGTTGCCAAGCTTCCAAGAAATTACGATTTTCCGAAATACCAGCAAATATTTTCTCACCCAATCTTGATGATACGTGGTGGTAATGACAAGTACACAAATCTTACTTGGCTCAACATATTTTGTTCTTCTAGGTTAAAGCGTTCGTCTACAGTAGCAGTTTTTATATTTAGGTTTCACTCTGATCTCCCCTATATAGACAGATGAATTTGGAACTCTAAATCCAACATGGTTTGTAGTAGCTCTTTGAAAGTTGACAAAATAAAGAAGTTCTCAGTTTTGTCTCTATGGTTTGTTTCCTCTTCAAGTAGCCCTAGGCACAGACGGTGGAAAAGCACTTTCATTGAGAGGGGTTGCCAAGCTTCTAAGAAATAACGAGTTTCAGAAATACCAGTAAATATTTTTTCACCCAATCTTGATGATACTTGGTGGTAAGGACAAGAACACAAATCCCACTTGGCTCAGCCAATTCTGTTCTTCTAGGTTGAAGCATTCGTCTACAGTAGCAGTTTTTATTTTTAGGTTTTACTCTGTTCTCTGCTATATACATAGATGAATTTGGAACTCTAAATCCAACACGGTTTGTAGTAGCTTTTTGAAAGTTGACAAAATAAAGGAGTTCTCAGTTTTGTCTCTATGGTTTGTTTCCTCTTCAAGTAGCCCTATGCACAGACGGTGGAAAAGCACTTTCATTGAGAGGGGATGCCAAGCTTCTAAGAAATAACGAGTTTCCGAAATACCAGCAAATATTTTTCACCCAAGCTTGGTGATAAATGGTGGTAAGGACAAGTACACAAATCCCACTTGGCTCACCAAATTTTGTTCTAGGTTGAAGCATTCGTCTATAGTAGCAGTTTTTATTTTAAGATTTCACTCAGTTCTCTCCTATATAGATAGATGAATTTGGAACTCTAAATCCAACATGGTTTGTAGTAGCTCTTTGAAACTTGACAAAATAAAGGAGTTCTCAGTTTTGTCTCTATGGTTTGTTTCCTCTTCAAGTAGCCCTAGGCACAGACTGTGGAAAAGCACTTTCATTGAGAGGGGTTGTCAAGCTTCTAAGAAATAACGAGTTTCTGAAATACCAGCAAATATTTTTTCACCCAATGTTGATGATACTTGGTGGTAATGATCTGTACATAAATCCCACTTGGCTCACCAAATTTTGTTCTAGATTGAAGCATTCGTCTACAGTAGCAGTTTTTATATTTAGGTTTCCCTCTGTTCTCTCCTATATAGATAGATGAATTTGGAACTCTAAATCCAACATGGTTTGTAGTAGCTCTTTGAAACTTGACAAAATAAAGGAGTTCTCAGTTTTGTCCTTATGGTTTGTTTTTTCTTCAAGTAGCCCTAGGCACAGACGGTGGAGAAGCACTTTCATTGAGAGGGGTGGCCAAGCTTCTAAGAAATTACGAATTTCCGAATTACCAGTAAATATTTTTTCTCCCAATGTTGATGATACTTGGTGGTAATGATCAGTACACAAGTCCTACTTGGCTCACCACATTTTGTTCTTCTTCGTTGAAGCGTTCGTCTACAGTAGCAGTTTTTATATTTAGGTTTCCCTCTGTTCTCTCCTTTATAGATAGATGAATTTGGAACTCTAAATTTAACATGGTTTGTAGTAGCTCTTTGAAACTTGACAAAATAAAGAAGTTCTCAGTTTTGTCTGTATGGTTTTTTTCCTCTTCAAGAAGCCCTAAGCAGAGACTGTGGAAAAGCACTTTCATTGAAAGGCATTGCAAAGCTTCAAGAAATTAAGATTTATCAAAATACCAGCAAATATTTTTTCACCCTATATTCATGAAACTTGGTGGTATTGATCGGTACACAAATCCCACTTGGCTCACCAAATTTTGTTCTGCAAGGTTGAAGCGTTCGTCTACAGTAGCAGTTTATATATTCAGGATTCACTCTGTTCTCTGCTATATAGATAGATGAATTTGGAACTCGAAATCCAACATGGTTTGTAGTAGCTCTTTGAAACTTGACAAAATAAAGGAGTTCTCAGTTTTGTCAGTATGGTTTTTTTCCCCTTCAAGAAGCCCTAAGCAGAGACTGTGGAAAAGCACTTTCATTGAGAGGGGTTGCCAAGCATCCAAGAAATTACGATTTTCCGAAATACCAGCAAATATTTTCTCACCCAATCTTGATGATACATGGTGGTAATGACAAGTACACAAATCCCACTTGGCTCAACATATTTTGTTCTTCTAGGTTAAAGCGTTCGACTACAGTAGCAGTTTTTATATTTAGGTTTTACTCTGATCTCTCCTATATAGACAGATAAATTTGGAACTCTAAATCCAATATGGTTTGTAATAGCTGTTTGAAACTTGACAAAATAAAGGAGTTCTCAGTTTTGTCTCTATGATTTGTTTGAACTTCAAGTAGCCCTAAGCAGAGACTGTGGAAAAGCACTTTCATTGAGAGGGGTTGCCAAGCTTCCAAGAAATTACGAGTTTCCGAAATACCAGCAAATATTTTTTCACGAATATTCATGAAACTTGGTGGTATTGATCGGTACACAAATCCCACTTGGCTCACCAAATTTTGTTCTGCTAGGTTGAAGCGTTCGTCTACAGTAGCAGTTTTTATATTTAGGTTTCACTCTGTTCTCTGCTATATAGATAGATGAATTTGGAACTCTAAATCCAACATGGTTTGTAGTAGCTCTTTGAAAGTTGACAAAATAAAGAAGTTCTCAGTTTTGTCTCTATGGTTTGTTTCCTCTTCAAGTAGCCCTAGGCACAGATCTTGGAAAAGCACTTTCATTGAGAGTTGAAGCCAAGCTTCTAAGAAATAACGAGTTTCCGAAATACCAGCAAATATTTTTTCACCCAAGCTTGATGATACTTGGTGGTAAGGACAAGTACACAAATCCCACTTGGCTCACCAAATTTTGTTCTAGTTTGAAGGATTCGTCTACAGTAGCAGTTTTTATTTTAAGGTTTCACTCTGTTCTCTCCTATATAGATAGATGAATTTGGAACTCGAAATCCAACATGGTTTGTAGTAGCTCTTTGAAACTTGACAAAATAAAGGAGTTCTCAGTTTTTTCTCTGTGGTTTGTTTCCTCTTCAAGTAGCCCTAGGCACAGACTGTGGAAAAGCACTTTCATTGAGAGGGGTTGTCAAGCTTCTAAGAAATAACGAGTTTCCGAAATACCAGCAAATATTTTTTCACCCAATGTCGATGATACTTGGTGGTAATGATCTGTACACAAATCCCACTTGGATCACCAAATTTTGTTCTTCTACTTTGAAGCGTTCGTCTACAGCAGCAGTTTTTATATTTAGGTTTCACTCTGTTCTCTCCTACATAGACAGATGAATTTGGAACTCTAAATCCAATATGGTTTGTAGTAGCTCTTTGAAACTTGACAAAATAAAGGAGTTCTCCGTTTTGTCTCTATGATTTGTTTCCGCTTCAAGTAGCCCTAAGCATAGACTGTGGAAAAGCACTTTCATTGAGAAGGGTTGCCATGCTTCCAAGAAATTACGATTTTCCGAAATACCAGCAAATATTTTTTCACCCAATATTCATGACACTTGGTGGTATTGATCCGTACACAAATCCCACTTGTCTCACCAATTTTTGTTCTGCTAGGTTAAAGCGTTCGTCTATAGTAGCAGTTTATATATTTAGGTTTCACTCTCTTCTCTGCTATATAGATAGATGAATTTGGAACTCTAAATCCAACATGGTTTGTAGTAGCTGTTTGAAAGTTGAAAAAATAAAGGAGTTCTCAGTTTTGTCTCTATGGTTTGTTTCCTCTTCAAGTAGCCCTAGGCACAGACGGTGGAAAAGCACTTTCATTGAGAAGGGATGCCAAGCTTCTAAGAAATAACGAGTTTTCGAAATACCAGCAAATATTTTTTCACCCAAGCTTGATGATACTTGGTGGTAAGGACAAGTACACAAATCTCACTTGGCTCACCAAATTTTGTTCTAGGTTGAAGCATTCGTCTACAGTAGCAGTTTTTATTTTAAGGTTTCACTCTGTTCTCTCCTATATAGATAGAAGAATTTGGAACTCTAAATCCAACATGGTTTGTAGTAGCTCTTTGAAACTCGACAAAATAAAGGAGTTCTCAGTTTTGTCTCTATGATTTGTTTCCGCTTCAAGTAGCCCTATGCAGAGACTGTGGAAAAGCACTTTCATTGAGAGGGGTTTCCAAGCTTCTAAGAAATAACGAGTTTCTGAATTAACAGCAAATATTTTTTCTCGCAATCTTGATGACACTTGGTGGTAATGATCAGTACACAAATCCCACTAGGCTCACAAAATTTTGTTCTTCTAGGTTGAAGCGTTCGTCTTAGTAGCAGTTTTTATATTTAGGTTTCACGTTGTCTCTCCAATATAGATAAATGAATTTGGAATTCTAAACCCAATATGGATTGTAGTAGATCTTTGAAACTTGAGAAAATAAAGGAGTTCTCAGTTTTGTCTCTATGGTTTGTTTCCTCCACAAGTAGCCCTGGCACAGACTGTGGAAAAGCACTTTCATTGAGAGGGTTTACCAAGCTTCTAAGAAATAACGAGTTTCCGAAATACCAGCAAATATTTTTTCACCCAATGTCGATGATACTTGGTGGTAATGATCTGTACACAAATCCCACTTGGATCACCAAATTTTGTTCTTCTACTTTGAAGCGTTCGTCTACAGCAGCAGTTTTTATATTTAGGTTTCACTCTGTTCTCTCCTACATAGACAGATGAATTTGGAACTCTAAATCCAATATGGTTTGTAGTAGCTCTTTGAATCTTGACAAAATAAAGGAGTTCTCCGTTTTGTCTCTATGATTTGTTTCCGCTTCAAGTAGCCCTAAGCATAGACTGTGGAAAAGCACTTTCATTGAGAAGGGTTGCCATGCTTCCAAGAAATTACGATTTTCCGAAATACCAGCAAATATTTTTTCACCCAATATTCATGACACTTGGTGGTATTGATCCGTACACAAATCCCACTTGTCTCACCAATTTTTGTTCTGCTAGGTTAAAGCGTTCGTCTACAGTAGCAGTTTATATATTTAGGTTTCACTCTCTTCTCTGCTATATAGATAGATGAATTTGGAACTCTAAATCCAACATGGTTTGTAGCAGCTGTTTGAAAGTTGAAAAAATAAAGGAGTTCTCAGTTTTGTCTCTATGGTTTGTTTCCTCTTCAAGTAGCCCTAGGCACAGACGGTGGAAAAGCACTTTCATTGAGAAGGGATGCCAAACTTCTAAGAAATAACGAGTTTTCGAAATACCAGCAAATATTTTTTCACCCAAGCTTGATGATACTTGGTGGTAAGGACAAGTACACAAATCTCACTTGGCTCACCAAATTTTGTTCTAGTTTGAAGCATTCGTCTACAGTAGCAGTTTTTATTTTAAGGTTTCACTCTGTTCTCTCCTATATAGATAGAAGAATTTGGAACTCTAAATCCAACATGGTTTGTAGTAGCTCTTTGAAACTCGACAAAATAAAGGAGTTCTCAGTTTTGTCTCTATGATTTGTTTCCGCTTCAAGTAGCCCTATGCAGAGACTGTGGAAAAGCACTTTCATTGAGAGGGGTTTCCAAGCTTCTAAGAAATAACGAGTTTCTGAATTAACAGCAAATATTTTTTCTCGCAATCTTGATGACACTTGGTGGTAATGATCAGTACACAAATCCCACTAGGCTCACAAAATTTTGTTCTTCTAGGTTGAAGCGTTCGTCTTAGTAGCAGTTTTTATATTTAGGTTTCACGTTGTCTCTCCAATATAGATAAATGAATTTGGAATTCTAAACCCAATATGGATTGTAGTAGATCTTTGAAACTTGAGAAAATAAAGGAGTTCTCAGTTTTGTCTCTATGGTTTGTTTCCTCCACAAGTAGCCCTGACACAGACTGGGAAAAGCACTATCATTGAGAGGGGTTGCCAAGCTTCTAAGAAATAACGAATTTCAGAAATACCAGTAAATATTTTTTCACCCAATCTTGATGATACTTGGTGGTAAGGACAAGAACACAAATCCCACTTGGCTCAGCCAATTCTGTTCTTCTAGGTTGAAGCATTCGTCTACAGTAGCAGTTTTTATTTTTAGGTTTTACTCTGTTCTCTGCTATATACATAGATGAATTTGGAACTCTAAATCCAACACGGTTTGTAGTAGCTTTTTGAAAGTTGACAAAATAAAGGAGTTCTCAGTTTTGTCTCTATGGTTTGTTTCCTCTTCAAGTAGCCCTATGCACAGACGGTGGAAAAGCACTTTCATTGAGAGGGGATGCCAAGCTTCTAAGAAATAACGAGTTTCCGAAATACCAGCAAATATTTTTCACCCAAGCTTGATGATAAATGGTGGTAAGGACAAGTACACAAATCCCACTTGGCTCACCAAATTTTGTTCTAGGTTGAAGCATTCGTCTATATTAGCAGTTTTTATTTTAAGATTTCACTCAGTTCTCTCCTATATAGATAGATGAATTTGGAACTCTAAATCCAACATGGTTTGTAGTAGCTCTTTGAAACTTGACAAAATAAAGGAGTTCTCAGTTTTGTCTCTATGGTTTGTTTCCTCTTCAAGTAGCCCTAGGCACAGACTGTGGAAAAGCACTTTCATTGAGAGGGGTTGTCAAGCTTCTAAGAAATAACGAGTTTCCGAAATACCAGCAAATATTTTTTCACCCAATGTTGATGATACTTGGTGGTAATGATCTGTACATAAATCCCACTTGGCTCACCAAATTTTGTTCTAGGTTGAAGCATTCGTCTACAGTAGCAGTTTTTATATTTAGGTTTCCCTCTGTTCTCTCCTATATAGATAGATGAATTTGGAACTCTAAATCCAACATGGTTTGTAGTAGCTCTTTGAAACTTGACAAAATAAAGGAGTTCTCAGTTTTGTCTTTATGGTTTGTTTTTTCTTCAAGTAGCCCTAGGCACAGACGGTGGAGAAGCACTTTCATTGAGAGGGGTGGCCAAGCTTCTAAGAAATTACGAATTTCCGAATTACCAGTAAATATTTTTTCTCCCAATGTTGATGATACTTGGTGGTAATGATCAGTACACAAATCCTACTTGGCTCACCACATTTTGTTCTTCTACGTTGAAGCGTTCGTCTACAGTAGCAGTTTTTATATTTAGGTTTCCCTCTGTTCTCTCCTTTATAGATAGATGAATTTGGAACTCTAAATTTAACATGGTTTGTAGTAGCTCTTTGAAACTTGACAAAATAAAGAAGTTCTCAGTTTTGTCTGTATGGTTTTTTTCCTCTTCAAGAAGCCCTAAGCAGAGACTGTGGAAAAGCACTTTCATTGAAAGGCATTGCAAAGCTTCCAAGAAATTAAGATTTATCGAAATACCAGCAAATATTTTTTCACCCTATATTCATGAAACTTGGTGGTATTGATCGGTACACAAATCCCACTTGGCTCACCAAATTTTGTTCTGCAAGGTTGAAGCGTTCGTCTACAGTAGCAGTTTATATATTCAGGATTCACTCTGTTCTCTGCTATATAGATAGATGAATTTGGAACTCGAAATCCAACATGGTTTGTAGTAGCTCTTTGAAACTTGACAAAATAAAGGAGTTCTCAGTTTTGTCGCTATGGTTTGTTTCCTCTTCAAGTAGCCCTAGGCACAGACGGTGAAAAAGCACTTTCATTGAGAGGGTGTGCCAAGCTTCTAAGAAATAACGAGTTTCCGAAATAACAGCAAATGTTTTTTCACCCAAGCTTGATGATACTTGGTGGTAAGGACAAGTACACAAATCCCACTTGGCTCACCAAATTTTGTTCGAGTTTGAAGGATTCGTCTACAGTAGCAGTTTTTATTTTAAGGTTTCACTCTGTTCTCTCCTATATAAATAGATGAATTTGGAACTCGAAATCCAACATGGTTTGTAGTAGCTCTTTGAAACTTGACAAAATAAAGGAGTTCTCAGTTTTGTCTCTGTGGTTTGTTTCCTCTTCAAGTAGCCCTAGGCACAGACTGTGGAAAAGCACTTTCATTGAGAGGGGTTGTCAAGCTTCTAAGAAATAACGAGTTTCCGAAATACCAGCAAATATTTTTTCACCCAATGTCGATGATACTTGGTGGTAATGATTTGTACACAAATCCCACTTGGATCACCAAATTTTGTTCTTCTACTTTGAAGCGTTCGTCTACAGCAGCAGTTTTTATATTTAGGTTTCACTCTGTTCTCTCCTACATAGACAGATGAATTTGGAACTCTAAATCCAATATGGTTTGTAGTAGCTCTTTGAAACTTGACAAAATAAAGGAGTTCTCCGTTTTGTCTCTATGATTTGTTTCCGCTTCAAGTAGCCCTAAGCATAGACTGTGGAAAAGCACTTTCATTGAGAAGGGTTGCCATGCTTCCAAGAAATTACGATTTTCCGAAATACCAGCAAATATTTTTTCACCCAATATTCATGACACTTGGTGGTATTGATCCGTACACAAATCCCACTTGTCTCACCAATTTTTGTTCTGCTAGGTTAAAGCGTTCGTCTACAGTAGCAGTTTATATATTTAGGTTTCACTCTCTTCTCTGCTATATTGATAGATGAATTTGGAACTCTAAATCCAACATGGTTTGTAGTAGCTGTTTGAAAGTTGAAAAAATAAAGGAGTTCTCAGTTTTGTCTCTATGGTTTGTTTCCTCTTCAAGTAGCCCTAGGCACAGACGGTGGAAAAGCACTTTCATTGAGAAGGGATGCCAAGCTTCTAAGAAATAACGAATTTTCGAAATACCAGCAAATATTTTTTCACCCAAGCTTGATGATACTTGGTGGTAAGGACAAGTACACAAATCTCACTTGGCTCACCAAATTTTGTTTTAGGTTGAAGCATTCGTCTACAGTAGCAGTTTTTATTTTAAGGTTTCACTCTGTTCTCTCCTATATAGATAGAAGAATTTGGAACTCTAAATCCAACATGGTTTGTAGTAGCTCTTTGAAACTCGACAAAATAAAGGAGTTCTCAGTTTTGTCTCTATGATTTGTTTCCGCTTCAAGTAGCCCTATGCAGAGACTGTGGAAAAGCACTTTCATTGAGAGGGGTTTCCAAGCTTCTAAGAAATAACGAGTTTCTGAATTAACAGCAAATATTTTTTCTCGCAATCTTGATGACACTTGGTGGTAATGATCAGTACACAAATCCCACTAGGCTCACAAAATTTTGTTCTTCTAGGTTGAAGCGTTCGTCTTAGTAGCAGTTTTTATATTTAGGTTTCACGTTGTCTCTCCAATATAGATAAATGAATTTGGAATTCTAAACCCAATATGGATTGTAGTAGATCTTTGAAACTTGAGAAAATAAAGGAGTTCTCAGTTTTGTCTCTATGGTTTGTTTCCTCCACAAGTAGCCCTGGCACAGACTGTGGAAAAGCACTTTCATTGAGAGGGTTTACCAAGCTTCTAAGAAATAACGAGTTTCCGAAATACCAGCAAATATTTTTTCACCCAATGTCGATGATACTTGGTGGTAATGATCTGTACACAAATCCCACTTGGATCACCAAATTTTGTTCTTCTACTTTGAAGCGTTCGTCTACAGCAGCAGTTTTTATATTTAGGTTTTACTCTGTTCTCTCCTACATAGACAGATGAATTTGGAACTCTAAATCCAATATGGTTTGTAGTAGCTCTTTGAATCTTGACAAAATAAAGGAGTTCTCCGTTTTGTCTCTATGATTTGTTTCCGCTTCAAGTAGCCCTAAGCATAGACTGTGGAAAAGCACTTTCATTGAGAAGGGTTGCCATGCTTCCAAGAAATTACGATTTTCCGAAATACCAGCAAATATTTTTTCACCCAATATTCATGACACTTGGTGGTATTGATCCGTACACAAATCCCACTTGTCTCACCAATTTTTGTTCTGCTAGGTTAAAGCGTTCATCTACAGTAGCAGTTTATATATTTAGGTTTCACTCTCTTCTCTGCTATATAGATAGATGAATTTGGAACTCTAAATCCAACATGGTTTGTAGTAGCTGTTTGAAAGTTGAAAAAATAAAGGAGTTCTCAGTTTTGTCTCTATGGTTTGTTTCCTCTTCAAGTAGCCCTAGGCACAGACGGTGGAAAAGCACTTTCATTGAGAAGGGATGCCAAGCTTCTAAGAAATAACGAGTTTTCGAAATACCAGCAAATATTTTTTCACCCAAGCTTGATGATACTTGGTGGTAAGGACAAGTACACAAATCTCACTTGGCTCACCAAATTTTGTTCTAGGTTGAAGCATTCGTCTACAGTAGCAGTTTTTATTTTAAGGTTTCACTCTGTTCTCTCCTATATAGATAGAAGAATTTGGAACTCTAAATCCAACATGGTTTGTAGTAGCTCTTTGAAACTCGACAAAATAAAGGAGTTCTCAGTTTTGTCTCTATGATTTGTTTCCGCTTCAAGTAGCCCTATGCAGAGACTGTGGAAAAGCACTTTCATTGAGAGGGGTTTCCAAGCTTCTAAGAAATAACGAGTTTCTGAATTAACAGCAAATATTTTTTCTCGCAATCTTGATGACACTTGGTGGTAATGATCAGTACACAAATCCCACTAGGCTCACAAAATTTTGTTCTTCTAGGTTGAAGCGTTCGTCTTAGTAGCAGTTTTTATATTTAGGTTTCACGTTGTCTCTCCAATATAGATAAATGAATTTGGAATTCTAAACCCAATATGGATTGTAGTAGATCTTTGAAACTTGAGAAAATAAAGGAGTTCTCAGTTTTGTCTCTATGGTTTGTTTCCTCCACAAGTAGCCCTGGCACAGACTGTGGAAAAGCACTATCATTGAGAGGGGTTGCCAAGCTTCTAAGAAATAACGAATTTCAGAAATACCAGTAAATATTTTTTCACCCAATCTTGATGATACTTGGTGGTAAGGACAAGAACACAAATCCCACTTGGCTCAGCCAATTCTGTTCTTCTAGGTTGAAGCATTCGTCTACAGTAGCAGTTTTTATTTTTAGGTTTTACTCTGTTCTCTGCTATATACATAGATGAATTTGGAACTCTAAATCCAACACGGTTTGTAGTAGCTTTTTGAAAGTTGACAAAATAAAGGAGTTCTCAGTTTTGTCTCTATGGTTTGTTTCCTCTTCAAGTAGCCCTATGCACAGACGGTGGAAAAGCACTTTCATTGAGAGGGGATGCCAAGCTTCTAAGAAATAACGAGTTTCCGAAATACCAGCAAATATTTTTCACCCAAGCTTGATGATAAATGGTGGTAAGGACAAGTACACAAATCCCACTTGGCTCACCAAATTTTGTTCTAGGTTGAAGCATTCGTCTATAGTAGCAGTTTTTATTTTAAGATTTCACTCAGTTCTCTCCTATATAGATAGATGAATTTGGAACTCTAAATCCAACATGGTTTGTAGTAGCTCTTTGAAACTTGACAAAATAAAGGAGTTCTCAGTTTTGTCTCTATGGTTTGTTTCCTCTTCAAGTAGCCCTAGGCACAGACTGTGGAAAAGCACTTTCATTGAGAGGGGTTGTCAAGCTTCTAAGAAATAACGAGTTTCCGAAATACCAGCAAATATTTTTTCACCCAATGTTGATGATACTTGGTGGTAATGATCTGTACATAAATCCCACTTGGCTCACCAAATTTTGTTCTAGGTTGAAGCATTCGTCTACAGTAGCAGTTTTTATATTTAGGTTTCCCTCTGTTCTCTCCTATATAGATAGATGAATTTGGAACTCTAAATCCAACATGGTTTGTAGTAGCTCTTTGAAACTTGACAAAATAAAGGAGTTCTCAGTTTTGTCTTTATGGTTTGTTTTTTCTTCAAGTAGCCCTAGGCACAGACGGTGGAGAAGCACTTTCATTGAGAGGGGTGGCCAAGCTTCTAAGAAATTACGAATTTCTGAATTACCAGTAAATATTTTTTCTCCCAATGTTGATGATACTTGGTGGTAATGATCAGTACACAAATCCTACTTGGCTCACCACATTTTGTTCTTCTACGTTGAAGCGTTCGTCTACAGTAGCAGTTTTTATATTTAGGTTTCCCTCTGTTCTCTCCTTTATAGATAGATGAATTTGGAACTCTAAATTTAACATGGTTTGTAGTAGCTCTTTGAAACTTGACAAAATAAAGAAGTTCTCAGTTTTGTCTGTATGGTTTTTTTCCTCTTCAAGAAGCCCTAAGCAGAGACTGTGGAAAAGCACTTTCATTGAAAGGCATTGCAAAGCTTCCAAGAAATTAAGATTTATCGAAATACCAGCAAATATTTTTTCACCCTATATTCATGAAACTTGGTGGTATTGATCGGTACACAAATCCCACTTGGCTCACCAAATTTTGTTCTGCAAGGTTGAAGCGTTCGTATACAGTAGCAGTTTATATATTCAGGATTCACTCTGTTCTCTGCTATATAGATAGATGAATTTGGAACTCGAAATCCAACATGGTTTGTAGTAGCTCTTTGAAACTTGACAAAATAAAGGAGTTCTCAGTTTTGTCGCTATGGTTTGTTTCCTCTTCAAGTAGCCCTAGGCACAGACGGTGAAAAAGCACTTTCATTGAGAGGGGATGCCAAGCTTCTAAGAAATAACGAGTTTCCGAAATAACAGCAAATGTTTTTTCACCCAAGCTTGATGATACTTGGTGGTAAGGACAAGTACACAAATCCCACTTGGCTCACCAAATTTTGTTCTAGTTTGAAGGATTCGTCTACAGTAGCAGTTTTTATTTTAAGGTTTCACTCTGTTCTCTCCTATATAAATAGATGAATTTGGAACTCGAAATCCAACATGGTTTGTAGTAGCTCTTTGAAACTTGACAAAATAAAGGAGTTCTCAGTTTTGTCTCTGTGGTTTGTTTCCTCTTCAAGTAGCCCTAGGCACAGACTGTGGAAAAGCACTTTCATTGAGAGGGGTTGTCAAGCTTCTAAGAAATAACGAGTTTCCGAAATACCAGCAAATATTTTTTCACCCAATGTCGATGATACTTGGTGGTAATGATTTGTACACAAATCCCACTTGGATCACCAAATTTTGTTCTTCTACTTTGAAGCGTTCGTCTACAGCAGCAGTTTTTATATTTAGGTTTCACTCTGTTCTCTCCTACATAGACAGATGAATTTGGAACTCTAAATCCAATATGGTTTGTAGTAGCTCTTTGAAACTTGACAAAATAAAGGAGTTCTCCGTTTTGTCTCTATGATTTGTTTCCGCTTCAAGTAGCCCTAAGCATAGACTGTGGAAAAGCACTTTCATTGAGAAGGGTTGCCATGCTTCCAAGAAATTACGATTTTCCGAAATACCAGCAAATATTTTTTCACCCAATATTCATGACACTTGGTGGTATTGATCCGTACACAAATCCCACTTGTCTCACCAATTTTTGTTCTGCTAGGTTAAAGCGTTCATCTACAGTAGCAGTTTATATATTTAGGTTTCACTCTCTTCTCTGCTATATAGATAGATGAATTTGGAACTCTAAATCCAACATGGTTTGTAGTAGCTGTTTGAAAGTTGAAAAAATAAAGGAGTTCTCAGTTTTGTCTCTATGGTTTGTTTCCTCTTCAAGTAGCCCTAGGCACAGACGGTGGAAAAGCACTTTCATTGAGAAGGGATGCCAAGCTTCTAAGAAATAACGAATTTTCGAAATACCAGCAAATATTTTTTCACCCAAGCTTGATGATACTTGGTGGTAAGGACAAGTACACAAATCTCACTTGGCTCACCAAATTTTGTTTTAGGTTGAAGCATTCGTCTACAGTAGCAGTTTTTATTTTAAGGTTTCACTCTGTTCTCTCCTATATAGATAGAAGAATTTGGAACTCTAAATCCAACATGGTTTGTAGTAGCTCTTTGAAACTCGACAAAATAAAGGAGTTCTCAGTTTTGTCTCTACGATTTGTTTCCGCTTCAAGTAGCCCTATGCAGAGACTGTGGAAAAGCACTTTCATTGAGAGGGGTTTCCAAGCTTCTAAGAAATAACGAGTTTCTGAATTAACAGCAAATATTTTTTCTCGCAATCTTGATGACACTTGGTGGTAATGATCAGTACACAAATCCCACTAGGCTCACAAAATTTTGTTCTTCTAGGTTGAAGCGTTCGTCTTAGTAGCAGTTTTTATATTTAGGTTTCACGTTGTCTCTCCAATATAGATAAATGAATTTGGAATTCTAAACCCAATATGGATTGTAGTAGATCTTTGAAACTTGAGAAAATAAAGGAGTTCTCAGTTTTGTCTCTATGGTTTGTTTCCTCCACAAGTAGCCCTGGCACAGACTGTGGAAAAGCACTATCATTGAGAGGGGTTGCCAAGCTTCTAAGAAATAACGAGTTTCAGAAATACCAGTAAATATTTTTTCACCCAATCTTGATGATACTTGGTGGTAAGGACAAGAACACAAATCCCACTTGGCTCAGCCAATTCTGTTCTTCTAGGTTGAAGCATTCGTCTACAGTAGCAGTTTTTATTTTTAGGTTTTACTCTGTTCTCTGCTATATACATAGATGAATTTGGAACTCTAAATCCAACACGGTTTGTAGTAGCTTTTTGAAAGTTGACAAAATAAAGGAGTTCTCAGTTTTGTCTCTATGGTTTGTTTCCTCTTCAAGTAGCCCTATGCACAGACGGTGGAAAAGCACTTTCATTGAGAGGGGATGCCAAGCTTCTAAGAAATAACGAGTTTCCGAAATACCAGCAAATATTTTTCACCCAAGCTTGATGATAAATGGTGGTAAGGACAAGTACACAAATCCCACTTGGCTCACCAAATTTTGTTCTAGGTTGAAGCATTCGTCTATATTAGCAGTTTTTATTTTAAGATTTCACTCAGTTCTCTCCTATATAGATAGATGAATTTGGAACTCTAAATCCAACATGGTTTGTAGTAGCTCTTTGAAACTTGACAAAATAAAGGAGTTCTCAGTTTTGTCTCTATGGTTTGTTTCCTCTTCAAGTAGCCCTAGGCACAGACTGTGGAAAAGCACTTTCATTGAGAGGGGTTGTCAAGCTTCTAAGAAATAACGAGTTTCCGAAATACCAGCAAATATTTTTTCACCCAATGTTGATGATACTTGGTGGTAATGATCTGTACATAAATCCCACTTGGCTCACCAAATTTTGTTCTAGGTTGAAGCATTCGTCTACAGTAGCAGTTTTTATATTTAGGTTTCCCTCTGTTCTCTCCTATATAGATAGATGAATTTGGAACTCTAAATCCAACATGGTTTGTAGTAGCTCTTTGAAACTTGACAAAATAAAGGAGTTCTCAGTTTTGTCTTTATGGTTTGTTTTTTCTTCAAGTAGCCCTAGGCACAGACGGTGGAGAAGCACTTTCATTGAGAGGGGTGGCCAAGCTTCTAAGAAATTACGAATTTCCGAATTACCAGTAAATATTTTTTCTCCCAATGTTGATGATACTTGGTGGTAATGATCAGTACACAAATCCTACTTGGCTCACCACATTTTGTTCTTCTACGTTGAAGCGTTCGTCTACAGTAGCAGTTTTTATATTTAGGTTTCCCTCTGTTCTCTCCTTAATAGATAGATGAATTTGGAACTCTAAATTTAACATGGTTTGTAGTAGCTCTTTGAAACTTGACAAAATAAAGAAGTTCTCAGTTTTGTCTGTATGGTTTTTTTCCTCTTCAAGAAGCCCTAAGCAGAGACTGTGGAAAAGCACTTTCATTGAAAGGCATTGCAAAGCTTCCAAGAAATTAAGATTTATCGAAATACCAGCAAATATTTTTTCACCCTATATTCATGAAACTTGGTGGTATTGATCGGTACACAAATCCCACTTGGCTCACCAAATTTTGTTCTGCAAGGTTGAAGCGTTCGTCTACAGTAGCAGTTTATATATTCAGGATTCACTCTGTTCTCTGCTATATAGATAGATGAATTTGGAACTCGAAATCCAACATGGTTTGTAGTAGCTCTTTGAAACTTGACAAAATAAAGGAGTTCTCAGTTTTGTCGCTATGGTTTGTTTCCTCTTCAAGTAGCCCTAGGCACAGACGGTGAAAAAGCACTTTCATTGAGAGGGGATGCCAAGCTTCTAAGAAATAACGAGTTTCCGAAATAACAGCAAATGTTTTTTCACCCAAGCTTGATGATACTTGGTGGTAAGGACAAGTACACAAATCCCACTTGGCTCACCAAATTTTGTTCTAGTTTGAAGGATTCGTCTACAGTAGCAGTTTTTATTTTAAGGTTTCACTCTGTTCTCTCCTATATAAATAGATGAATTTGGAACTCGAAATCCAACATGGTTTGTAGTAGCTCTTTGAAACTTGACAAAATAAAGGAGTTCTCAGTTTTGTCTCTGTGGTTTGTTTCCTCTTCAAGTAGCCCTAGGCACAGACTGTGGAAAAGCACTTTCATTGAGAGGGGTTGTCAAGCTTCTAAGAAATAACGAGTTTCCGAAATACCAGCAAATATTTTTTCACCCAATGTCGATGATACTTGGTGGTAATGATTTGTACACAAATCCCACTTGGATCACCAAATTTTGTTCTTCTACTTTGAAGCGTTCGTCTACAGCAGCAGTTTTTATATTTAGGTTTCACTCTGTTCTCTCCTACATAGACAGATGAATTTGGAACTCTAAATCCAATATGGTTTGTAGTAGCTCTTTGAAACTTGACAAAATAAAGGAGTTCTCCGTTTTGTCTCTATGATTTGTTTCCGCTTCAAGTAGCCCTAAGCATAGACTGTGGAAAAGCACTTTCATTGAGAAGGGTTGCCATGCTTCCAAGAAATTACGATTTTCCGAAATACCAGCAAATATTTTTTCACCCAATATTCATGACACTTGGTGGTATTGATCCGTACACAAATCCCACTTGTCTCACCAATTTTTGTTCTGCTAGGTTAAAGCGTTCGTCTACAGTAGCAGTTTATATATTTAGGTTTCACTCTCTTCTCTGCTATATAGATAGATGAATTTGGAACTCTAAATCCAACATGGTTTGTAGTAGCTGTTTGAAAGTTGAAAAAATAAAGGAGTTCTCAGTTTTGTCTCTATGGTTTGTTTCCTCTTCAAGTAGCCCTAGGCACAGACGGTGGAAAAGCACTTTCATTGAGAAGGGATGCCAAGCTTCTAAGAAATAACGAATTTTCGAAATACCAGCAAATATTTTTTCACCCAAGCTTGATGATACTTGGTGGTAAGGACAAGTACACAAATCTCACTTGGCTCACCAAATTTTGTTTTAGGTTGAAGCATTCGTCTACAGTAGCAGTTTTTATTTTAAGGTTTCACTCTGTTCTCTCCTATATAGATAGAAGAATTTGGAACTCTAAATCCAACATGGTTTGTAGTAGCTCTTTGAAACTCGACAAAATAAAGGAGTTCTCAGTTTTGTCTCTACGATTTGTTTCCGCTTCAAGTAGCCCTATGCAGAGACTGTGGAAAAGCACTTTCATTGAGAGGGGTTTCCAAGCTTCTAAGAAATAACGAGTTTCTGAATTAACAGCAAATATTTTTTCTCGCAATCTTGATGACACTTGGTGGTAATGATCAGTACACAAATCCCACTAGGCTCACAAAATTTTGTTCTTCTAGGTTGAAGCGTTCGTCTTAGTAGCAGTTTTTATATTTAGGTTTCACGTTGTCTCTCCAATATAGATAAATGAATTTGGAATTCTAAACCCAATATGGATTGTAGTAGATCTTTGAAACTTGAGAAAATAAAGGAGTTCTCAGTTTTGTCTCTATGGTTTGTTTCCTCCACAAGTAGCCCTGGCACAGACTGTGGAAAAGCACTATCATTGAGAGGGGTTGCCAAGCTTCTAAGAAATAACGAGTTTCAGAAATACCAGTAAATATTTTTTCACCCAATCTTGATGATACTTGGTGGTAAGGACAAGAACACAAATCCCACTTGGCTCAGCCAATTCTGTTCTTCTAGGTTGAAGCATTCGTCTACAGTAGCAGTTTTTATTTTTAGGTTTTACTCTGTTCTCTGCTATATACATAGATGAATTTGGAACTCTAAATCCAACACGGTTTGTAGTAGCTTTTTGAAAGTTGACAAAATAAAGGAGTTCTCAGTTTTGTCTCTATGGTTTGTTTCCTCTTCAAGTAGCCCTATGCACAGACGGTGGAAAAGCACTTTCATTGAGAGGGGATGCCAAGCTTCTAAGAAATAACGAGTTTCCGAAATACCAGCAAATATTTTTCACCCAAGCTTGGTGATAAATGGTGGTAAGGACAAGTACACAAATCCCACTTGGCTCACCAAATTTTGTTCTAGGTTGAAGCATTCGTCTATAGTAGCAGTTTTTATTTTAAGATTTCACTCAGTTCTCTCCTATATAGATAGATGAATTTGGAACTCTAAATCCAACATGGTTTGTAGTAGCTCTTTGAAACTTGACAAAATAAAGGAGTTCTCAGTTTTGTCTCTATGGTTTGTTTCCTCTTCAAGTAGCCCTAGGCACAGACTGTGGAAAAGCACTTTCATTGAGAGGGGTTGTCAAGCTTCTAAGAAATAACGAGTTTCCGAAATACCAGCAAATATTTTTTCACCCAATGTTGATGATACTTGGTGGTAATGATCTGTACATAAATCCCACTTGGCTCACCAAATTTTGTTCTAGGTTGAAGCATTCGTCTACAGTAGCAGTTTTTATATTTAGGTTTCCCTCTGTTCTCTCCTATATAGATAGATGAATTTGGAACTCTAAATCCAACAAGGTTTGTAGTAGCTCTTTGAAACTTGACAAAATAAAGGAGTTCTCAGTTTTGTCTTTATGGTTTGTTTTTTCTTCAAGTAGCCCTGGCACAGACGGTGGAGAAGCACTTTCATTGAGAGGGGTGGCCAAGCTTCTAAGAAATTACGAATTTCCGAATTACCAGTAAATATTTTTTCTCCCCATGTTGATGATACTTGGTGGTAATGATCAGTACACAAGTCCTACTTGGCTCACCACATTTTGTTCTTCTACGTTGAAGCGTTCGTCTACAGTAGCAGTTTTTATATTTAGGTTTCCCTCTGTTCTCTCCTTTATAGATAGATGAATTTGGAACTCTAAATTTAACATGGTTTGTAGTAGCTCTTTGAAACTTGACAAAATAAAGAAGTTCTCAGTTTTGTCTGTATGGTTTTTTTCCTCTTCAAGAAGCCCTAAGCAGAGACTGTGGAAAAGCACTTTCATTGAAAGGCATTGCAAAGCTTCCAAGAAATTAAGATTTATCGAAATACCAGCAAATATTTTTTCACCCTATATTCATGAAACTTGGTGGTATTGATCGGTACACAAATCCCACTTGGCTCACCAAATTTTGTTCTGCAAGGTTGAAGCGTTCGTCTACAGTAGCAGTTTATATATTCAGGATTCACTCTGTTCTCTGCTATATAGATAGATGAATTTGAAACTCGAAATCCAACATGGTTTGTAGTAGCTCTTTGAAACTTGACAAAATAAAGGAGTTCTCAGTTTTGTCGCTATGGTTTGTTTCCTCTTCAAGTAGCCCTAGGCACAGACGGTGAAAAAGCACTTTCATTGAGAGGGGATGCCAAGCTTCTAAGAAATAACGAGTTTCCGAAATAACAGCAAATGTTTTTTCACCCAAGCTTGATGATACTTGGTGGTAAGGACGAGTACACAAATCCCACTTGGCTATCCAAGTTTTGTTCTAGGTTGAAGCATTCGTCTACAGTAGCAGTGTTTATTTTAAGATTTAACTCTGTTCTCTCATATATAGATAGATGAATTTGGAACTCTAAATACAACATGGTTTGTAGTAGCTCTTTGAAACTTGACAAAATAAAGGAGTTCTCAGTTTTGTCTCTATGGTTTGTTTCCTCTTCAAGTAGCCCTAGGCACAGACTGTTAAAAAGCACTTTCATTGAGAGTTGTTGTCAAGCTTCTAAGAAATAACGAGTTTCCGAAATACCAGCAAATATTTTTTCACCCAATGTCGATGATACTTGGTGGTAATGATCTGTACACAAATCCCACTTGGCTAACCAAATTTTGTTCTAGGTTGAAGCATTCGTCTACAGTAGCATTTTATATTTAGGTTTCACTCTGTTCTCTGCTATATATATAGATGAATTTGGAACTCTAAATCCAACATGTTTTGTAGTAGCTCTTCGAAACTTGACAAAATATAGGAGTTCTCAGTTTTGTCTCTATGGTTTGTTTCCTCTTAGAGTAGCCCTAGGCACAGAGTGTGGAAAAGCACTTTCATTGAGAGGGGTTGCCAAGCTTCTCAGAAATTACGAATTTCCGAAATACCAGTAAATATTTTTTCTCCCAATGTTGATGATACTTGGTGGTAATGATCAGTACACAAATCCCACTTGGCTCACCAAATTTTGTTCTTCTACATTGAGGCGTTCGTCTACAGTAGCAGTTTTTATATTTAGGTTTCACTCTGTTCTCTCCTATATAGACAGATGAATTTGGAACTCTAAATCCAATATGGTTTGTAATAGCTCTTTGAAACTTGACAAAATAAAGGAGTTCTCAGTTTTGTCTCTATGATTTATTTCCGCTTCAAGTAGCCCTAAGCAGAGACTGTGGAAAAGCACTTTCATTGAGAGGGGTTGCCAAGCTTCCAAGACATTACGAGTTTCCGAAATACCAGCAAATATTTTTTCACCCAATATTCATGACACTTGGTGGTATTGATCGGTAAACAAATCCCACTTGTCTCACCAATTTTTGTTCTGCTAGGTTGAAGCGTTCGTCTACAGTAGCAGTTTATATATTTAGGTTTCACTCTCTTCTCTGCTATATAGATAGATGAATTTGGAACTCTAAATCCAACATGGTTTGTAGTAGCTGTTTGAAAGTTGAAAAAATAAAGGAGTTCTCAGTTTTGTCTCTATGGTTTGTTTCCTCTTCAAGTAGCCCTAGGCACAGAAGGTGGAAAAGCACTTTCATTGAGAAGGGATGCCAAGCTTCTAAGAAATAACGAGTTTCCGAAATACCAGCAAATATTTTTTCACCCAAGCTTGATGATACTTGGTGGTAAGGACAAGTACACAAATCCCACTTGGCTCACCAAATTTTGTTCTAGGTTGAAGCATTCGTCTACATAGCAGTTTTTATTTTAAGGTTTCACTCTGTTCTCTCCTATATAGATAGATGAATTTGGAACTCTAAATCCAACATGGTTTGTAGTAGCTCTTTGAAACTTGAGAAAATAAAGCAGTTCTCAGTTTTGTCTCTATGGTTTGTTGCCTCTTCAAGTACCCCTAGGCACCGACTGTAGAAAAGCACGTTCATTGAGAGGGGTTGTCAAGCTTCTAAGAAATAACGAGTTTCCGAAATACCAGTAAATATTTTTTCTCCCAATGTTGATGATACTTGGTGGTAATGATCAGTACACAAATCCCACTTGGCTCACCATATTTTGTTCTTCTACGTTGAAACGTTCGTCTAAAGTAGCAGTTTTTATATTTAGGTTTCACTCTGTTCTCTCCTATATAGATAGATGAATTTGGAACTCTAAATTTAAAATGGATTGTAGTAGCTCTTTGATACTTGACAAAATAAAGAAGTTCTCAGTTTTGTCTCTATGTTTTTTTTCCTGTTCAAGAAGCCCTAAGCAGAGACTGTGGAAAAGCACTTTCATTGAGAGGGGTTGCCAAGCTTCCAAGAAATTACGATTTTCCGAAATACCAGCAAATATTTTCTCACCCAATCTTGATGATACGTGGTGGTAATGACAAGTACACAAAACCCACTTGGCTCAACATATTTTGTTCTTCTAGGTTAAAGCGTTCGTCTACAGTAGCAGTTTTTATATTTAGGTTTCACTCTGATCTCTCCTATATAGACAGATGAATTTGGAACTCTAAATCCAATATGGTTTGTAATAGCTCTTTGAAACTTGACAAAATAAAGGAGTTCTCAGTTTTGTCTCTATGATTTGTTTCCACTTCAAGTAGCCCTAAGCAGAGACTGTGGAAAAGCACTTTCATTGAGAGGGGTTGCCAAGCTTCCAAGAAATTACGAGTTTCCTAAATACCAGCAAATATTTTTTCACCCAATATTCATGAAACTTGGTGGTATTGATCGGTACACAAATCCCACTTGGCTCACCACATTTTGTTCTGCTAGGTTGAAGCGTTCGTCTACAGTAGCAGTTTTTATATTTAGGTTTCACTCTGTTCTCTGCTATATAGATAGATGAATTTGGAACTCTAAATCCAACATGGTTTGTAGTAGCTCTTTGAAAGTTGACAAAATAAAGAAGTTCTCAGTTTTGTCTCTATGGTTTGTTTCCTCTTCAAGTAGCCCTAGGCACAGACGGTGGAAAAGCACTTTCATTGAGAGGGGAAGCCAAGCTTCTAAGAAATAACGAGTTTCCGAAATACCAGCAAATATTTTTTCACCCAAGCTTGATGATACTTGGTGGTAAGGACATGTACACAAATCCCACTTGGCTCACCAAATTTTGTTCTAGTTTGAAGGATTCGTCTACAGTAGCAGTTTTTATGTTAAGGTTTCACTCTGTTCTCTCCTATATAGATAGATGAATTTGGAACTCGAAATCCAACATGGTTTGTAGTAGCTCTTTGAAACTTGACAAAATAAAGGAGTTCTCAGTTTTGTCTCTTTGGTTTGTTTCCTCTTCAAGTAGCCCTAGGCACAGACTGTGGAAAAGCACTTTCATTGAGAGGGGTTGTCAAGCTTCTAAGAAATAACGAGTTTCCGAAATACCAGCAAATATTTTTTCACCCAATGTCGATGATACTTGGTGGTAATGATCTGTACACAAATCCCACTTGGATCACCAAATTTTGTTCTTCTACTTTGAAGCGTTCGTCTACAGCAGCAGTTTTTATATTTAGGTTTCACTCTGTTCTCTCCTACATAGACAGATGAATTTGGAACTCTAAATCCAATATGGTTTGTAGTAGCTTTTTGAAACTTGACAAAATAAAGGAGTTCTCCATTTTGTCTCTATGATTTGTTTCCGCTTCAAGTAGCCCTAAGCATAGACTGTGGAAAAGCACTTTCATTGAGAAGGGTTGCCAAGCTTCCAAGAAATTACGATTTTCCGAAATACCAGCAAATATTTTTTCACCCAATATTCATGATACTTGGTGGTATTGATCGGTATACAAATCCCAATTGGCTCACCAAATTTTGCTCTGCTAGGTTAACCGTTCGTCTACAGTAGCCGTTTTTATATTTAGGTTTCACTCTGTTCTCTGCTATATAGATAGATGAATTTGGATCTCTAAATCCAACATGCTCTGTAGTAGCTCTTTGAAACTTGACAACATAAAGGAGTTCTCAGGTTTGTCTCTATGGTTTGTTGCCTCTTCAAGTACCCCTAGGCACCGACTGTAGAAAAGCACGTTCATTGAGAGGGGTTGTCAAGCTTCTAAGAAATAACGAGTTTCCGAAATACCAGCAAATATTTTTTCACCCAATGTCGATGATACTTGGTGGTAATGATCTGTACACAAATCCCACTTGGCTCACCAAATTTTGTTCTAGGTTGAAGCATTCGTCTACAGTAGCAGTTTTTATATTTAGGTTTCCCTCTGTTATCTCCTATATAGATAGATGAATTTGGAACTCTAAATCAAACATGGTTTGTAGTAGCTCTTTGAAACTTGACAAAATAAAGGAGTTCTCAGATTTGTCTTTATGGTTTGTTTTTTCTTCAAGTAGCCCTAGGCACAGACGGTGGAAAAGCACTTTCATTGAGAGCGGATGCCAAGCTTCTAAGAAATTACGAATTTCCGAAATACCAGTAAATATTTTTTCTCCCAATGTTGATGATACTTGGTGGTAATGATCAGTACACAAATCCCACTTGGCTCACCAAATTTTGTTCTTCTACTTTGAAGCGTTCGTCTACAGTAGCAGTTTTTATATTTAGGTTTCACTCTGTTCTCTCCTACATAGACAGATGAATTTGGAACTCTAAATCCAATATGGTTTGTAGTAGCTCTTTGAAACTTGACAACATAAAGGAGTTCTCAGGTTTGTCTCTATGGTTTGTTTCATCTTCAAATAGCCCTAGATACAGACGGTGGAAAATCACTTTCATTTAGAGGGGTTGGAAGCTTCTAAGAAATAACGAGTTTCCGAAATGCCAGCAAATATTTTTTAACCCAATGTTGATGATAGTTGGTGGTAATGATCAGTACACAAATCCCACTTGGCTCAGCAAATTCTGTTCTTCTAGGTTGAAGCATTCGTCTACAGTAGCAGTTTATATTTTTAGGTTTTACTCTGTTCTCTCCTACATAGATAGAAGAATTTGGAACTCTAAATCCAACATGGTTTGTAGTAGCTCTTTGAAACTCGACAAAATAAAGGAGTTCTCAGTTTTGTCTCTATGATTTGTTTCCGCTTCAAGTAGCCCTATGCAGAGACTGTGGAAAAGCACTTTCATTGAGAGGGGTTGCCAAGCTTCTAAGAAATAATGAGTTTCTGAATTAACAGCAAATATTGTTTTCTCGCAATCTTGATGACACTTGGTGGTAATGATCAGTACACAAATCCCACTTGGCTCACCAAATTTTGTTCTTCTAGGTTGAAGCGTTCGTCTTAGTAGCAGTTTTTATATTTAGGTTTCACGTTGTCTCTCCAATATAGATAGATGAATTTGGAATTCTAAACCCAATATGGATTGTAGTAGCTCTTTGAAACTTGAGAAAATAAAGGAGTTCTCAGTTTTGTCTCTATGGTTTGTTTCCTCCACAAGTAGCCCTGGCACAGACTGTGGAAAAGCACTATCATTGAGAGGGGTTGCCAAGCTTCTAAGAAATAACGAGTTTCAGAAATACCAGTAAATATTTTTTCACCCAATCTTGATGATACTTGGTGGTAAGGACAAGTACACAAATCCCACTTGACTCAGCCAATTCTGTTCTTCTAGGTTGAAGCTTTCGTCTTAGTAGCAGTTTTTTATTTAGGTTTCACGTTGTCTCTCCAATATAGATAGATGAAGTTGGAATTCTAAACCCAATATGGATTGTAGTAGCTCTTTGAAACTTGAGAAAATAAAGGAGTTCTCAGTTTTGTCTCTATGGTTTGTTTCCTCCACAAGTAGCCCTGGCACAGACTGTGGAAAAGCACTGTCATTGAGAGGGGTTGCCAAGCATCTAAGAAATAACGAGTTTCTGAAATACCAGTAAATATTTTTTCACCCAATCTTGATGATACTTGGTGGTAAGGACAAGTACACAAATCCCACTTGGCTCAGCCAATTCTGTTCTTCTAGGTTGAAGCATTCGTCTACAGTAGCAGTTTTTATTTTTAGGTTTTACTCTGTTCTCTCCTATAGAGATAGAAGAATTTGGAACTCTAAATCCAACATGGTTTGTCGTAGCTCTTTGAAACTTGACAAAATAAAGGAGTTCTCAGTTTTGTCTCTATGATTTGTTTCCGCTTCAAGTAGCCCTAAGCAGAGACTGTGGAAAAGCACTTTCATTGAGAGGGGTTGCCAAGCTTCTAAGAATTAACGAGTTTCCGAAATAACAGCAAATATTTTTTCACCCAATCTTGATGATACTTGGTGGTGAAGATCGGTACACAAATCCCACTTGGCTCACCAAAGTTTTTTCTTATAGGTTGAAGCGTTCGTCTACAGTAGCAGTTTTTATGTTTAGGTTTCACTCTGTTCTCACCTATATATATAGATGAATTTGGAACCCTAAATCCAACATGGTTTGCTGTAGCTCCTTGAAACTTGACAAAATAAAGTAGTTCTCAGTTTTGTCTCTATGTTTTGTTTCCTCTTCAAGTAGTCCTAGGCACAGACTGTGGAAAAGCACTTTCATTGAGAGGGGTTGCCAAGCTTCTAAGAAATAACGAGTTTCCGAAATACCATTAAATATTTTCTTGCAATCTTGATGACACTTGGTGGCAATGATCAGTACACAAATCCCACTTGGCTCACCAAATTTTGTTCTTCTAGGTTGAAGCGTTCGTCTACTGTAGCAGTTTTTTATTTAGGTTTCCCTCTGTTATCTCCTATATAGATAGATGAATTTGGAACTCTAAATCCAACATGGTTTGCAGTAGCTCTTTGAAACTTGACAAAATAAAGTAGTTCTCAGTTTTGTCTCTTTGTTTTGTTTCCTCTTCAAGTAGTCCTAGGCACAGACTGTGGAAAAGCACTTTCATTGAGAGGGGTTGCCAAGCTTCCAAGAAATTACGTGTTTCCAAAATAACAGAAAATATTTTTTCACCCAATCTTGATGATACTTGGTGGTAATGATGGGTTCACAAATCCCACTTGGCTCACCAAATTTTGTTCTTCTAGGTTGAAGCGTTCGTCTAAGTAGCAGTTTTTATATTTAGGTTTCACTCTGTTCTCTCCTATAGAGATAGATGAATTTGGAACTCTAAATCCAACATGGTTTGTAGTAGCTCCTTGAAACTTGACAAAATAAATGAGTTCTCAGTTTTGTCTCTATTATTTGTTTCCACATCAAGTAACCCTAAGCAGGGACTGTGGAAAAGCACTTTCATTGAGAGGGTTTGCAAAGCGTCTAAGAAATAACGAGTTTCCGAATTACCAGCAAACATTTTTCACCCAATCTTGATGATACATGGTGGTAATGATCAGTACACAAATCCCACTTGGCTCACCAAATTTTGTTCTTCTAGGTTGAAGCATTCGTCTACAGTAGCAGTTCTCATTTTTAGGTTTTACTTTGTTCTCTCCTATATAGATAGATGAATTTGGAACTCTAAATCCAACATGGTTTGTAGTAGCTCTTTGAAACTTGACAAAATAAAGGAGTTCTCAGTTTTGTCTCTATGGTTTGTTTCCTCTTCAAGTAGCCCTGGCACAGACTGTGGAAAAGCACTTTCATTGAGAGGGGTTGCCAAGCTTCTAAGAAATAACGATTTTCCGAAATACCAGCAAATATTTTTTCACGCAATCTTGATGACACTTGGTGGTAATGATCAGTACGCAAATCCCACTTGGCTCACCAAATTTTGTTCTTCTAGGTTGAAGCGTTCGTCTACAGTAGCAGTTTTTAAATTTAGGTTTCACTCTGTTCTCTCATATATAGATAGATTAATTTGGAAGTCTAAATCCAATATGGTTTGAAGTAGCTCTTTGAAACTTGACAAAATAAAGGAGTTCTCAGTTTTGTCTCTAGGATTTGTTTACGCTTCAAGTAGCCCTACGCAGAGACTGTGGAAAAGCACTTTCATTGAGAGGGGTTGCCAAGCATCCAAGAAATTACGATTTTCCGAAATACCAGCAAATATTTTTTCACCCAATCTTGATGATACTTTGTGGTAATGATCGGTGCACAAATCCCACTTGACTCACCAAATTTTGTTCTTCTAGGTTGATGTGTTCGTTTTCAGTAGCATTTTTAATTTTTAGGTTTCAATCTGTTCTCTGCTATATAGATAGATGAATTTGAACTCTAAATCAAACATGGTTTGTAGTAGCTCTTTGAAACTTGAAAAAATAAAGGAGTTCTCAGTTTTGTTTCTATGGTTTGTTTCCTCTTCAAGTAGCCCTGGCACAGAAAGAGGAAAAGCACTTTCATTGAGAGGGGTTGCCAAGCTTCTAAGAAATAACGAGTTTCCGAAATACCAGCAAATATTTTTGCACAGAATCTTGATGATACTTGGTGGTAAGGACAAGTACACAAATCCCTCTTGGCTCACCAAATCTGTTTTTCTATGTTGAAGCATTCGTCTACATTAGCAATTTTTATTTTTAGGTTTTACTCTGTTCTCTGCTATATGGATAGATGAATTTGGACTCAAAATCCAACATGGTTCGTAGTGGCTCTTTGAAACTTGACAAAATAAAGGAGTTCTCAGTTTTGTCTCTATGGTTTGTTTCCTCTTCAAGTAGCTCTAGGCACAGAGGGTGGAAAAGCACTTTCATTGAGAGGGGTTGCCAAGCTTCCAAAAATTACGAGTTTCCGAAATACCAGCAAAGATTTTTTCACCCAAACTTGATGATACGTGGTGGTAATGACAAGTCCTCAAATCCCACTTGGATCACCAAATTTTGTTCTTCTAAGTTGAAGCGTTTGTTTACACTAGCAGTTTTTATTTTTAGGTTTCACTCTGTTCTCTCTATTATAAATAGATGAATTTGGAACTCTAAATCCAACATGGTTTGTAGTAGCTCTTTGAAACTTGACAAAATAAAGGAGTTCTCATTTTTGTCTCTATGATTTCTTTCCGCTTCACGTAGCCCTAAGCAGTGACTGTGGAAAGGCACTTTCATTGAGAGGGGTTTCCAAGCTTCCAAGAAATTACGAGTTTCCGAAATACCAGCAACTATTTTTTCACCCAATCTTGATGATACTTGGTGGTAATGATCAGTACACAAATCCCACTTGGCTCACTTAATTTTGTTCTTCTAGGTTGAAGCGTTTTTCTACTGTAGCATTTTTTATGTTTAGGTTTCACTCTGTTCTCTCGTATATAGATAGATGAATTTGGAACTCTAAATTCAACATGGTTTGTAGTGGCTCTTTGAAACTTGACAAAATAAAGGAGTTCTCAGTTTTTTCTCAATGGGTTGTTTCCTCTTCAAGTAGCCCTAGGCACAGACGGTGGAAAAGGACTTTCATTGAGAGGGGTTGCCAAGCTACCAAGAAATTCCCAGTTTCCGAAATACCTGCAAATATTTTTTCAACCAATCTTGATGATACTTGGTGGTAGTGATCGGTACACAAATCCCACTTGACTCACCAAATTTTGTTCTTCTAGGTTGATGCGTTCGTTATCAGTAGCAGTTTTTATTTTTAGGTTTTACTCTGTTCTCTCCTGTATAGATAGAAGAATTTGGAACTCTAAATCCAACATGGTTTTTAGTAGCTCTTTGAAACTTGACAAAATAAAGGAGTTCTCAGTTTTGTCTCTATGGTTTGTTTCCGCTTCAAGTAGTCCTAAGCAGGGACTGTGGAAAAGCACTTTCATTGAGAGGGGTTGCCAATCTTCTAAGAAATAACGACTTTCCGAATTACCAGGAAATATTTTTTCACCCAGTCTTGATGATACTTGGTGGTGAAGATCGGTACACAAATCCCACTTGACTCACCAAATTTTTTTCTTCTAGGTTGAATCGTTCGTCTACAGTAGCAGTTTGTATATTTAGGTTTCACTCTGTTCTCTTCTATATAGATAGATGAATTTGAACTCTAAGTCCAATATGGTTTGTAGTAGCTCTTTGAAACTTGACAAAATAAAGTAGTTCTCAGTTTTGTCTCTATGTTTTGTTTCCTTTTCAAGTAGTCCTAGGCACAGACTGTGGAAAAGCACTTTCATTGAGAGGGGTTGCCAAGCTTCCAAGAAATTACGAGTTTCCGAAATACCAGCAAATATTTTTTCTCGCAATCTTGATGAACTTGTTGGTAATGATCAGTACACAAATCCCACTTGGCTCACCAATTTTGTTCTTCTAGGTTGAGGCGTTCGTCTACTGTTGCAATTTTTATATTTAGGTTTCCCTCTGTTCTCTCCTATATAGATAGATAAATTTGGAACTCTAAATCAAACATGGTTTGTAATGGCTTTTGAAACTTGACAAAATAAAGGAGTTCTCAGTTTTGTCTCTATGGTTTGTTTCCTCTTCATGTAGCCCTAGGCACAGATGGTGGAAAAGCAGTTTCATTGAGAGGGGTTGCCATGCTTCCAAGAAATTACGAGTTTCCGAAATACCAGCAAATATTTTTTCACCCAATCTTGATGATACGTGGTGGGAAGGACAAGTACACAAATCCCACTTGGCTCACCAAATTCTGTTTTTCTATGTTGAAGCATTCGTCTAAATTAGCATTTTTTATTTTTAGGTTTCCCTCTGTTCTCTCCTATATAGATAGATAAATTTGGAACTCTAAATCAAACATGGTTTGTAGTAGCTCTTTGAAACTTGACAAAATAAAGTAGTTCTCAGTTTTGTCTCTATTATTTGTTTCCGCTTCAAGTAGCACTAAGCAGGGACTGTGGAAAAGCACTTTCATTGAGAGGGGTTGCCAAGCTTCAAAGAAATAACGAGTTTCCGAATTACCAGCAAATATTTTTTCACCCAGTCTTGATGATTCTTGGTGGTGAAGATCGGTACACAAATCCCACTTGGCTCACCAAATTTTATTCTTCTAGGTTGAAGGGTTCGTCGACAGTAGCAGTTTTTATATTTAGGTTTCACTCTGTTCTCTCCTATATAGATAGATGAATTTGAACTCTAAGTCCAATATGGTTTGTTGTAGCTCTTTGAAACTTGACAAAATAAAGGAGTTCTCAGTTTTGTCTCTCTGAATTGTTTCCGCTTCAAGCAGCCCTAAGCAGAGACTGTGGAAAAGCACTTTCATTGAGAGGGTTTGCCAAGCTTCTAAGAAAAAACGAGTTTCCGAAATACCAGCAAATATTTTTTTACCCAATGTTCATGATACTTGGTGGTAATGATCAGTACACAAATCCCACTTGGCTCACCAATTTTGTTCTTCTATTAAAGCGTTCATTACTGTAGCAGTTTTTATGTTTAGGTTTCCCTCTGTTCCCTCCTATATAGATAGATGAATTTGGAACTCTAAATCCAACATGGTTTGCAGTAGCTCTTTGAAACTTGACAAAATAAAGTAGTTCACAGTTTTGTCTCTATGTTTTGTTTCCTTTTCAAGTAGTCCTAGGCACAGACTGTGGAAAAGCACTTTCATTGAGAGGGGTTGCCAAGCTTCCAAGATTACGGGTTTCAGAAATACCGACAAATATTTTTTCACCCAATCTTGATGATACTTGGTGGTAATGATCGGTTCACAAATCCCACTTGGCTCACCATATTTTGTTCTTCTAGGTTGAAGCGTTCGTCTACAGTAGCAGTTTTTATGTTTAGGTTTCACTCTTTTCTCTCCTATAGAGATAGATGAATTTGGAACTCTAAATCCAACATGGTTTGCAGTAGCTCCTCGAAACTTGACAAAATAAAGGAGTTCTCAATTTTGTCTCTATGATTTCTTTCCGCTTCACGTAGCCCTAAGCAGTGACTGTGGAAAAGCACTTTCATTGAGAGGGGTTTCCAAGCTTCCAAGAAATTACGAGTTTCCTAAATACCAGCAAATATTTTTTCTCGCAATCTTGATGACACTTAGTGGTGATGATCAGTACACAAATCCCACTTGGCTCACCAAATTTTGTTCTTCTAGGTTGAGGCGTTCGTCTACAGTAGCAGTTTTTATATTTAGGTTTTACACTGTCTCTCCTATATAGATAGATGAATTTGGAATTCTAAATCCAATATGGTTTGTAGTAGCTCTTTGAAACTTGAGAAAATAACGGAGTTCTCAGTTTTGTCTCTATGGATTCTTTCCTCCTCAATTAGCCCTGGCACAGACTGTGGAAAAGCACTTTCATTGAGAGGGGTTGCCAAGCTTACAAGAAATAACGAGTTTCCGAAATAACAGCAAATATTTTTTCACCCAATCTTGATGATACGTGGTCTTAATGACAAGTCCACAAATCCCACTTGGCTCACCAAATTTTGTTCTTCTAAGTTGAAGCGTTCGTCTACAGTAGCAGTATTTATATTTAGGTTTCACTCTGTTCTCTCCTATAGAGATAGATGAATTTGGAAATCTAAATCCAACATGGTTTGCAGTAGCTCCTCGAAACTTGACAAAATAAAGGAGTTCTCAGTTTTGTCTCTCTGATTTCTTTCCGCTTCACGTAGCCCTAAGCAGTGACTGTGGAAAAGCACTTTCATTGAGAGGGGTTTCCAAGCTTCCAAGAAATTACGAATTTCCGAAATACCAGCAACTATTTTTTCACCCAATCTTGATGATACGTGGTGGTAATGACAAGTCCACAAATCCCACTTGGCTCACCAAATTTTGTTCTTCTAGGTTGAGGCGTTCATCTACTGTAGCAGTTTTTATATTTAGGTTTCCCTCTGTTCTCTCCTATATAGATAGATGAATTTGGAACTCTAAATCCAACATGGTTTGTAGTGGCTCTTTGAAACTTGACAAAATAAAGGAGTTCTCAGTTTTGTCTCTATGGATTGTTTTCTCTTCAAGTAGCCCTAGGCACAGATGGTGGAGAAGAACTTTCCTTGAGAGGTGTTGCCAAGCTTCCAAGAAAATACGAGTTTCAGAAATACCAGCAAATATTTTTTCTCCCAATCTTGATAATACGTGGTGGTAAGGAAAAGTCCACAAATCACACTTGGCTCACCAAATTTTGTTCTTCTAAGTTGAAGCGTTCGTTTACAGTAGCAGTTTTTATTTTTCGGTTTCACTCTGTTCTCTCCTATAGAGATAGATGAATTTGGAACTCTAAATCCAACATGGTTTGTAGTAGCTCTTTGAAACTTGACAAAATAAAGTAGTTCTCAGTTTTGTCTCTATTATTTGTTTCCGCTTCAAGTAGCCCTAAGCAGGGACTGTGGAAAAGCACTTTCATTGAGAGGGGTTGCCAAGCTTCTAAGAAATAACGAGTTTCCGAATTACCAGCAAGTATTTTTTCACCCAGTCTTGATGATACTTGGTGGTTAAGATCGGTACCCAAATCCCACTTGGCTCACAAAATTTTATTCTTCTAGGTTGAAGCGTTCGTTACAGTAGCAGTTTTAATATTTAGGTTTCCCTCTGTTCTTTCCTATATAGATAGATTAATTTGGAATTCTAAATCCAATATGGTTTGCAGTAGCTCTTTGAAACTTGACAAAATAAAGTAGTTCTTAGTTTTCTCTCTATGTTTTGTTTCCTCTTCAATTAGTCCTACGCACAGACTGTGGAAAAGCACTTTCATTGAGAGGGTGGCCAGGCTTCCAAGAAATTACGAGTTTCCGAAATACCAGCATATATTTTTTCACCCAATCTTGATGATACTTGGTGGTAATGATCAGTTCACAAATCCCACGTGGCTCACCAAATTTTGTTCTTCTAGGTTGAAGCGTTCGTCACAGTAGCAGTTTTTATATTTAGGTATCACTCTGTTCTCTCGTATAGAGATAGAAGAATTTGGAACTCTAAATCCAACATGGTTTGTAGTAGCTCTTTGAAACTTGACAAAATAAAGGAGTTCTCAGTTTTGTCTCTATGGTTTGTTTCCTCCTAAAGTATCCCTGGCACAGAATGTGGAAAAGCAGTTTCATTGAGAGGGGTTGCCAAGCTTCTAAAAAATAACGAGTTTCCGAAATACCAGCAAATATTTTTTCACCCAATCTTGATGATATGTGGTGGTAATGACAAGTCCACAAATCCCACTTGGCTCACCAAATTTTGTTCTTCTAAGTTGAAGCGTTTGTTTACAGTAGCAGTTTTTATTTTTAGGTTTAACTCTGTTCTCTCCTATATAGATAGATGAATTTGCAACACTAAATCCAACATGGTTTGTAGTAGCTGTTTGAAACTTGATAAAATAAATGAGTTCTCAGTTTTGTCTCTATTGTTTGTTTCCGCTTAAGTAGCCCTAAGCAGTGACGGTGGAAAAGCACTTTCATTGAGAGGGGTTGCCAAGCTTCCAAGAAATTACGAGTTTCTGAAATACCAGCAAATGTTTTTTCACCCAATCTTGATGATACTTGGTGGTAATGATCAGTACACAAATCCCACTAGGCTCACCAAATTTTGTTCTTCTAGGTTGAAGCGTTCTTCCACAGTAGCATTTTTTATTTTAGGTTTCACTCTCTTCTCTTGTATATAGATTGATGAATTTGGAACTCTAAATCCAGCATGGTTTGTAGTGGCTCTTTGAAACTTGACAAATAAAGGAGTTCTGAGTTTTTTCTCTATGGTTTGTTTCCTCTTCAAGTAGCCCTCGGCTCAGACGGTGGAAAAGCACTTTCATTGAGAGGGGTTGCCAAGCTTCCAAGAAATTACCAGTTTCCGAAATAGCAGCAAATATTTTTTCACCCAATCTTGATGATACTTGGTCGTAATGATCGGTACACAAATCCCACTTGACTCACCAAATTTTGTTCTTCTAGGTTGATGCGTTCGTTATCAGAAGCAGTTTATTTTTAGGTTTCACTCTTGTCTCTCCTATATAGATAGATGAATTTGGAACTCTAAATCTAACATGGTTTGTAGTAGCTCTTTGAAACTTGACAAAATAAATGAGTTCTCAGTTTTGTCTCTATTATTTGTTTCCGCTTCAAGTAACCCTAAGCAGGGACTGTGGAAAAGCACTTTCATTGAGAGGGGTTGCCAAGCTTCTAAGAAATAACGAGTTTCCGAATTACCAGCAAATATTTTCTCACCCAATCTTAATGATACTTGGTGGTGAAGATCGGTACACAAATCCCCCTTGGCTCACCAAATTTTGTTCTTCTAGGTTGACGCGTTCGTCTTAGTAGCAGTTATTGTATTTAGGTTTCACTCTGTTCTCTCCTATAGAGATAGATGAATTTGGAACTCTAAATCCAAAATGGTTAGTAGTAGCTCTTTGAAACTTGACAAAATAAAGGAGTTCTCAGTTTTGTCTCTATGGTTTGTTTCCACTTCAAGTAGCCCTAAGCACAGACGGTGGAAAAGCACTTTCATTGAGAGGGGTTGCCAATCTTCTAAGAAATAACGAGTTTCCGAAATACCAGCAAATATTTTTTCTCGCAATCTTGATGACACTTGGTGGTGATGATCAGTACACAAATCCCACTTGGCTCACCAAATTTTGATCTTCTAGGTTGAGGCGTTCGTCTACAGTAGCAGTTTTTATATTTAGGTTTTACACTGTCTCTCCTATATAGATAGATGAATTTGGAATTCTAAATCCAATATGGTTTGTAGTAGCTCTTTGAAACTTGAGAAAATAACGGAGTTCTCAGTTTTGTCTCTATGGATTCTTTCCTCCTCAATTAGCCCTGGCACAGACTGTGGAAAAGCACTTTCATTGAGAGGGGTTGCCAAGCTTACAAGAAATAACGAGTTTCCGAAATAACAGCAAATATTTTTTCACCCAATCTTGATGATACGTGGTGGTAATGACAAGTCCACAAATCCCACTTGGCTCACCAAATTTTGTTCTTCTAAGTTGAAGCGTTCGTCTACACTAGCAGTATTTATATTTAGGTTTCACTCTGTTCTCTCCTATTGAGATAGATGAATTTGGAACTCTAAATCCAACATGGTTTGCAGTAGCTCCTCGAAACTTGACAAAATAAAGGAGTTCTCAGTTTTGTCTCTATGATTTCTTTCCGCTTCACGTAGCCCTAAGCAGTGACTGTGGAAAAGCACTTTCATTGAGAGGGGTTTCCAAGCTTCCAAGAAATTACGAATTTCCGAAATACCAGCAACTATTTTTTCACCCAATCTTGATGATACGTGGTGGGAAGGACAAGTACACAAATCCCACTTGGCTCACCAAATTCTGTTTTTCTATGTTGAAGCATTCGTGTACATTAGCATTTTTTATTTTTAGGTTTCCCTCTGTTCTCTCCTATATAGATAGATAAATTTGGAACTCTAAATCAAACATGGTTTGTAGTAGCTCTTTGAAACTTGACAAAATAAAGTAGTTCTCAGTTTTGTCTCTATTATTTGTTTCCGCTTCAAGTAGCACTAAGTAGGGACTGTGGAAAAGCACTTTCATTGAGAGGGGTTGCCAAGCTTCAAAGAAATAACGAGTTTCAGACTTACCAGCAAATATTTTTTCACCCAGTCTTGATGATTCTTGGTGGTGAAGATCGGTACACAAATCCCACTTGGCTCACCAAATTTTATTCTTCTAGGTTGAAGGGTTCGTCGACAGTAGCAGTTTTTATATTTAGGTTTCACTCTGTTCTCTCCTATATAGATAGATGAATTTGAACTCTAAGTCCAATAAGGTTTGTTGTAGCTCTTTGAAACTTGACAAAATAAAGGAGTTCTCAGTTTTGTCTCTCTGAATTGTTTCCGCTTCAAGCAGCCCTAAGCAGAGACTGTGGAAAAGCACTTTCATTGAGAGGGTTTACCAAGCTTCTAAGAAAAAACGAGTTTCCGAAATACCAGCAAATATTTTTTTACCCAATGTTCATGATACTTGGTGGTAATGATCAGTACACAAATCCCACTTGGCTCACCAATTTTGTTCTTCTATTTTGAAGCGTTCGTTACTGTAGCAGTTTTTATGTTTAGGTTTCCCTCTGTTCCCTCCTATATAGATAGATGAATTTGGAACTCTAAATCCAACATGGTTTGCAGTAGCTCTTTGAAACTTGACAAAATAAAGTAGTTCACAGTTTTGTCTCTATGTTTTGTTTCCTTTTCAAGTAGTCCTAGGCACAGACTGTGGAAAAACACTTTCATTGAGAGGGGTTGCCAAGCTTCCAAGAAATTACGGGTTTCAGAAAATACCGACAAATATTTTTTCACCCAATCTTGATGATACTTGGTGGTAATGATCGGTTCACAAATCCCACTTGGCTCACCATATTTTGTTCTTCTAGGTTGAAGCGTTCGTCTACAGTAGCAGTTTTTATGTTTAGGTTTCACTCTTTTCTCTCCTATAGAGATAGATGAATTTGGAACTCTAAATCCAACATGGTTTGCAGTAGCTCCTCGAAACTTGACAAAATAAAGGAGTTCTCAGTTTTGTCTCTATGATTTCTTTCCGCTTCACGTAGCCCTAAGCAGTGACTGTGGAAAAGCACTTTCATTGAGAGGGGTTTCGAAGCTTCCAAGAAATTACGAGTTTCCGAAATACCAGCAAATATTTTTTCTCGCAATCTTGATGACACTTAGTGGTGATGATCAGTACACAAATCCCACTTGGCTCAACAAATTTTGTTCTTCTAGGTTGAAGCGTTCGTCACAGTAGCAGTTTTTATATTTAGGTATCACTCTGTTCTCTCGTATAGAGATAGAAGAATTTGGAACTCTAAATCCAACATGGTTTGTAGTAGCTCTTTGAAACTTGACAAAATAAAGGAGTTCTCAGTTTTGTCTCTATGGTTTGTTTCCTCCTCAAGTATCCCTGGCACAGAATGTGGAAAAGCAGTTTCATTGAGAGGGGTTGCCAAGCTTCTAAAAAATAACGAGTTTCCGAAATACCAGCAAATATTTTTTCACCCAATCTTGATGATATGTGGTGGTAATGACAAGTCCACAAATCCCACTTGGCTCACCAAATTTTGTTCTTCTAAGTTGAAGCGTTTGTTTACAGTAGCAGTTTTTATTTTTAGGTTTAACTCTGTTCTCTCCTATATAGATAGATGAATTTGGAACTCTAAATCCAACATGGTTTGTAGTAGCTGTTTGAAACTTGATAAAATAAATGAGTTCTCAGTTTTGTCTCTATTATTTGTTTCCGCTTCAAGTAGCCCTAAGCAGTGACGGTGGAAAAGCACTTTCATTGAGAGGGGTTGCCAAGCTTCCAAGAAATTACGAGTTTCTGAAATACCAGCAAATGTTTTTTCACCCAATCTTGATGATACTTGGTGGTAATGATCAGTACACAAATCCCACTAGGCTCACCAAATTTTGTTCTTCTAGGTTGAAGCGTTCTTCCACAGTAGCATTTTTTATTTTAGGTTTCACTCTCTTCTCTTGTATATAGATTGATGAATTTGGAACTCTAAATCCAGCATGGTTTGTAGTGGCTCTTTGAAACTTGACAAATAAAGGAGTTCTGAGTTTTTTCTCTATGGTTTGTTTCCTCTTCAAGTAGCCCTCGGCTCAGACGGTGGAAAAGCACTTTCATTGAGAGGGGTTGCCAAGCTTCCAAGAAATTACCAGTTTCCGAAATAGCAGCAAATATTTTTTCACCCAATCTTGATGATACTTGGTCGTAATGATCGGTACACAAATCCCACTTGACTCACCAAATTTTGTTCTTCTAGGTTGATGCGTTCGTTATCAGAAGCAGTTTTTATTTTTAGGTTTCACTCTTGTCTCTCCTATATAGATAGATGAATTTGGAACTCTAAATCTAACATGGTTTGTAGTAGCTCTTTGAAACTTGACAAAATAAAGGATTTCTCAATTTTGTCTCTATGGTTTGTATCCTCTTCAAGTAGCCCTGGTACAGACTGTGGAAAAGCACTTTCATTGAGAGGGGTTGCCAAGCTTCTAAGAAATAACGAGTTTCCGAAATACCAGCAAATATTTTTTCTCGCAATCTTGATGACACTTGGTGGTAATGATCAGTACACAAATCCCACTTGGCTCACAAAATTTTGTTCTTCTAGGTTGAGGCGTTCGTCTACTGTAGCAGTTTTTATATTTAGGTTACCCTAGTTCTCCCCTATATAGATAGATGAATTTGGAACTCTAAATCCAACATGGTTTGTAGTCGCTCTTTGAAACTTGACAAAATAAAGGAGTTCTCAGTTTTGTCTCTATGGTTTCTTTCCTCTTCAAGTAGCCCTAGGCACAGATGGTGGAAAAGCACTTTCATTGGGAGGGGTTGCCAAGCTTCCAAGAAATTACGAGTTTCCGAAATACCAGCAAATATTTTTTCACCCAATCTTGATGATACGTGGTGGTAATGACAAGTCCACAAATCCCACTTGGCTCACCAAATTATGTTCTTCTAAGTTGAAGCGTTCGTTTAAAGTAGCAGTTTTTATTTTTAGGTTTCACTCTGTTCTCTCCTATATAGATAGATGAATTTGGAACTCTAAATCCATCAAGGTTTGTAGTAGCTCTTTGAAACTTGACAAAATAAATGAGTTCTCAGTTTTGTCTCCGTTATTTGTTTCCACTTCAAGTAGCCCTAAACAGGGACTGTGGAAAAGCACTTTCATTGAGAGGGGTTGCCAATCTTCTAAGAAATAACGAGTTTCCGAATTACCAGCAAATATTTTTTCACCCAATCTTGATGATAATTGGTGGTGAAGATCGGTACACAAATCCCACTTGGCTCACCAAATTTTATTCTTCTAGGTTGAAGCGTTCGTTACTGTAGCAGTTTTAATATTTAGGTTTCCCTCTGTTCTCTCCTATATAGATAGATGAATTTGGAATTCTAAATCCAACATGGTTTGTAGTGGCTCTATGAAACTTGACAAAATAAAGGAATTCTCAATTTTTTCTCAATGGTTTGTTTCCTCTTCAAGTAGCCCTCGGCACAGACGGTGGAAAAGCACTTTCATTGAGAGGGGTTGCCAAGCTTCCAAGAAATTACTAGTATCCGAAATACCAGCAAATATTTTTTCACCAAATCTTGATGATACTTGGTGGTAATGATCGGTACACAAATCCCACTTGACTCACCAAATATTGTTCTTCTAGGTTGATGCGTTCGTTATCAGAAGCAGTTTTTATTTTTGGTTTCACTCTTGTCTCTCCTATATAGATAGATGAATTTGGAACTCTAAATTTAACATGGTTTGTAGTAGCTCTTTGAAACTTGACAAAATAAAGGAGTTCTCAGTTTTGTCTCTATGGTTTGTATCCTCTTCAAGTAGCCCTTTCACAGACTGTGGAAAAGCACTTTCATTGAGAGGGGTTGCCAAGCTTCTAAGAAATAACGAGTTTCCGAAATACCAGCAAATATTTTTTCACTCAATCTTGATGACACTTGGTGGTAATGATCAGTACACAAATCACACTTGGCTCACCAAATTTTGTTTTTCTAGGTTGAAGCATTCGTCTACAGTAGCAGTTTTTATATTTAGGTTTCACTCTGTTCTCTCCTATATAGATAGATGAATTTGGAACTCTAAATCCAATATGGTTTGTAGTAGCTCTTTGAAACTTGACATAATAAAGGAGTTCTCAGTTTTGTCACTATGATTTGTTTCTGCTTCAAGTAGCCCTACGCAGAGACTGTGGAAAAGCACTTTCATTGAGAGGGTTTTCCATGCTTCCAAGAAATTACAAGTTTCCGAAATACCAGCAAATATTTTTTCACCCAATCTTGAGGATACTTGGTGGTAATGATCGGTACACAAATCCCACTTGACTCACCAAATTTTGTTCTTCTAGGTTGATGTGTTCGTTTTCAGTAGCAATTTTTATTTTTAGGTTTCACTCTGTTCTCTGCTATATAGATAGATGAATTTGGAACTCTAAATCCAACATGGTTTGTAGTAGCTCTTTGAAACTTGACAAAAGAAAGGAGTTCTCAGTTTTCTCTCTATGGTTTGTTTCCTCTTCACATAGCCCTAGGCACTGACGGTGGAAAAGCACATTCATTGAGAGGGGTTGCCAAGATTCTAAGAAATAATGAGTTTACGAAATACCAGCAAATATTTTTTCACCCAAGGTTGATGATACGTGGTGGTAATGATCGGTACACAAATCTCACTTGGCTCACCAAATTTTGTTCTTCTAGGTTGAAGCGTTCGTCTACAGTAGCAGTTTTTATATTTAGGTTTCACTCTGTTCTCTGCTATATAGATAGATGAATCTGGAACTCTAAATCCAGCATGGTTTGCAGTAGCTCTTTGAAACATGACAAAATAAAGTAGTTCTCAGTTTTGTCTCTATGTTTTGTTTCCTCTTCAAGTAGCCCTAGGCACAGACCATGGAAAAGCACTTTCATTGAGAGGGGTTGCCAAGCTTCCAAGAAATTACGAGTTTACGAAATACCAGCAAATATTTTTTCACCCAATGTTGATGATACGTGGTGGTAATGACAAGTACACAAATCCCACTTGGCTCACCAAATTTTGATCTTCTTGGTTGAAGCGTTCGTCTACAGTAGCAGTTTTTATATTTAGGTTTCACTCTGTTCTCTCCTATATAGATAGATGAATTTGGAACTCTAAATCCCACATGGTGTGTAATTGCTCTTTAAAACTTGACAAAATAAAGGAGTTCTTACTTTTTTCTCTATGGATTGTTTCCTCTTCAAGTAGCCCTAGGCACTGACTGTGGAAAAACACTTTCATTGAGAGGGGTTGACAACTTCCAAGAAATTACGAGTTTCCGAAATACCAGCAAATATTTTTTCTCGCAATCTTGATGATACTTGGTCGTGATGATCAGGACAAAAATCCCACTTGACTCACCAAATTTTGTTCTTCTAGGTTGAAGCATTCGTCTACAGTAGCAGTTTTATTTTTAGGTTTCACTCTGTTCTCTCCTATATAGATAGATGAATTTGGAACTCTAAATCCAACATGGTTTGTAGGAGCTCTTTGAAACTTGACAAAATAAAGGAGTTCTCAGTTTTGTCTCTATGATTTGTTTCCTCTTCAAGTAGCCCTAGGAACAGACGGTGGAAAAGCACTTTCATTGAGAGGGGTTTCCAAGCTTTCAAGAAAATACGAGTTTCCGAAACACCAGCAAATATTTTTTCACCCAATCTTGATGATGCGTGGTAGTAATGACAAGTCCGCAATTTCAACTTGGCTCACCAAATTTTGTTCTTCTAGGTTGAAGCGTTCATTTACAGTAGCAGTTTTCATTTTTAGGTTGCACTCTGTTCTCTCCTATATTGATAGATAAATTTGGAACTCTAAATCCAACATGGTTTGTAGTCGCTCTTTGAAACTTGAGAAAATAATGGAGTTTTCAGTTTTGTCACTACGATTTTTTTTTCTTTTCATGAAGCCCTAAGCAAAGACTGTGGAAAAGCACTTTCATTGAAAGGGGTTACCAAGCTTGTAAGAAATAACGAGTTTCCGAAATACCAACAAATATTTTTTCACCCAAAGTTGATGATACGTGGTGGTAATGACAAGTACACAAATCCCACTTGGCACACCAAAATTTGTTCTTCTAGGTTGAAGCGTTCATTTACAGTAGCAGTTTTTATTTTTAGGTTTCACTCTGTTCTCTCCTATATAGATAGATGAATTTGGAACTCTAAATCCAACATGGTTTGTAGTAGCTCTTTGAAAGTTGACAAAATAAAGGAGTTCTCAGTTTTTTCTCTATGGTTTTTTCATCTTCAAGTAGCCCTAGGCATAGACTGTGGAAAAGCACTTTCATTTAGAGGGGTTGCCAAGCTTCTAAGAAATGACGAGTTTCCAAAATACCAGCAAATATTTTTTCACCGAATCTTGATGTTACTTGGTGGTAATGATCAGTACACAAATCCCACTTGGCTCACCAAATTTTGTTCTTCTCGGTTGAAGCGTTCATCTACCTTAGCAGTTTTTATATTTAGGTTTCCCTCTGTTCTCTCCTATATAGATAGATGAATTTGGAATTCTAAATCTAACATGGTTTGTAGTAGCTCTTTGAAAGTTGACAAAATAAAGTAGTTCTCAGTTTTGTCTCTATGTTTTGTTTCCTCTTCAAATAGTCCTAGGCACAGACTGTGGAAAAGCACTTTCATAGAGAGGGGTTGCCAAGCTTCTAAGAACTAATGAGTTTCCGAAATACCAGCAAATATTTTTTTACCGAATCTTGATGATACTTGGTGGTAATGATCAGTACACAAATCCCACTTGGCTCACCAAATTTTGTTCTACTAGGTTGAAGGGTTCGTTTACAGTAGCAGTTTTTATATTTAGGTTTCATTCTGTTCTCCCCTATGTAGACAGATGAATTTGGAACTCTAAATCCAATATCGTTTGTAGTAGCTCTTTGAAACTTGACAAAACAAAAGAGTTCTCAGTTTTGTCTCTATGATTTTGTTTCTGCTTCAAGTAACCCTAAGCAGAGACTGTGGAAAATCACTTTCATTGAGAGGGGTTGCCAAGCTTCCAACAAATTATGAGTTTCCGAAATACCAGCAAATATTTTTTCACACAATCTTGATGATACTTGGTGGTAATTATCGGTACACAAATCCCACTTGGCTCAGCAAATTTTGTTCATCTAGGTTGAAGCGTTCGTCTACAGTAGCAGTTTTTATATTTAGGTTTCACTCTGTTCTCTCCTATATAGATAGATGAATTTGGAACTCTAAATCAAATATGGTTTGTAGTAGCTCTTTGAAACTTGACAAAGTAAAGGAGTTCTCAGTTTTGTCTCTATGATTTGTTTCCGCTTCATGTAGCCCTAAGCAGAGACTGTGGAAAAGCACTTTCATTGAGAGGGGTTGCCAAGCTTCTAAGAAATAACGAGTTTCCGAAATACCAGCAAATATTTTTTCACCGAATCTTGATGATACTTGGTGGTAATGATCGGTACACAAATCCCACTTGGCTCACCAAATTTTGTTCTTCTAGGTTGAAGCGTTCGTCTGCAGTAACAGTTTTTATATTTAGGTTTCACTCTGTTCTCTCCAATATAGACAGATGAATTTGGAATTCTAAATCCAATATGGTTTGTAGTAGCTCTTTGAAACTTGACAAAATCAAGGGGTTCTCAGTTTTGTCTCTATGATTTGTTTCCGCTTCAAGTAGCCCTAAGCAGAGACTGTGGAAAAGCACTTTCATTCAGAGGGGTTGCCAAGCTTCCAAGAAATTACTAGTTTCCGAAATACCAGCAAATAATTTTTCACCCAATATTCATGACACTTGGTTGTATTGATCGGTACAGAAATCCCACTTTGCTCACCAAATTTTATTCTGCTAGGTTGAAGCGTTCGTCTACAGTAGCAGTTTATATATTTAGGTTTCACTCTGTTCTCTGCTATATCGATAGATGATTTTGGAACTCTAAATCCAACATGGTTTGTCGTAGCTCTTTGAAAATTGTCAAAATAAAGGAATTCTCAGTTTTGTCTCTATGGATTGTTTCCTCTTCAAGTAGACCTAGGCACAGAGTGTGGAAAAGCACTTTCATTGAGAGGGGTTGGCAAGCTTCTAAGAAATAACGAGTTTCCGAAATACCAGCAAATATTTTTTCACCCAATCTTGATGATACTTGGTGGTGATGATCGGTACACAAATCCCACTTGGCTCACCAAATTTTGTTCTTCTAGGTTGAAGCGTTCGTCTACAGTAGCAGTTTTTATATTTAGGTTTCACTCTGTTCTCTCCAATATAGACAGATGAATTTGGAACTCTAAATCCAATATGGTTTGTAGTAGCTCTTTGAAACTTGACAAAATAAAGGAGTTCTCAGTTTTGTCTCTATGATTTGTTTGCGCTTCAAGTAGCCCTAAGTAGAGACTGTGGAAAAGCACTTTCATTGAGAGGGGTTGCCAAGCTTCCAAGAAATTACGAGTTTCCGAAAAACCAGCCAATATTTTTTCACCCAAAATTCATCCTACTTGGTGGTATTGATCGGTACACAAATCCCACTTGGCTCACCAAATTTTGTTCTGCTAGGTTGAAGCGTTCGTCTACAGTAGCAGTTTTTATATTTAGGCTTCACTCTGTTCTCTGCTATATAGATAGATGAATTTGTAACTCTAACCAAACATGGTTTGTAGTAGCTCTTTGAAACTTTAGAAAATAAAGGAGTTCTCAGTTTTGTCTCGATGGTTTGTTTCCTCTTCAAGTAGCCCTAGGTACAGTCGGTGGAAAAGCACTTTCATTGAGAGGGGTTGCCAAGCTTCTAAGAAATAACGAGTTTCGGAAATACCAGCAAATATTTTTTCACCCATTGTTGATGATACGTCGTGGTAATGAAAAGTACACAAATCCCACTTGGCTCACCAAATTTTGTTCATCTAGGTTGAAGCGTTCTTCTACTGTAGCAGTTTTTATATTTAGGTTTCACTCTGTTCTCTCCTATATAGAGAGATGAATTTGGAACTGTAAATCCAACATGGTTTGCAGTAGCTCTTTGAAACTTGACAAAATAAGGTAGTTCTCAGTTTTGTCTCTATGTTTTGTTTTCTCTTCAAGTAGTCCTAGGCACAGAGTATGGAAAAACATTTTCATTGAGAGGGGTTGCCAAGTTTCTAAGAAATAACGAGTTTCCGAAATACCAGCAAATATTTTTTCACCGAATCTTGATGATACTAGGTGGTAATGATCAGTACACAAATCCCACTTGACTCACCAAATTTTGTTCTTCTAGGTTGAAGCGTTCGTCTACTGTAGCAGTTTTTATTTTCAGGTTTTACTCTGTTCTCTCCTATATAGATAGATGAATTTGGAACTCTAAATCAAACATGGTTTGTAGAAGCTCTTTGAAACTTGACAAAATAAAGGAGTTCTCAGTTTTGTCTCTATGATTTGTTTCTTCTTCAAGTAGCCCAAGGCCCAGACGGTGGAAAAGCACTTTCATTGAGAGGGGTTGCCAAGCTTCTAAGAAATAACGAGTTTCCGAAATACCAGCAAATATTTTTTCACCCAAACTTGATGATGCGTGGTGGTAAAGACATGTCCACAAATCCCACTTGGCTCAGCAAATTTTGTTCTTCTAAGTTGAAGCATTCGTTTACAGTAGCAGTTTTCATTTTTAGGTTGCACACTGTTCTCTCCAATATTGATAGATGAATTTGGAACTCTAAATACAACATGGTTTGCAGTAGCTCTTTGAAACTTGAATAAATATAGAGTTTTCAGTTTTGTCTCTATGATTTGTTTCCGTTTCATGTAGCCCTAAGCAGAGACTGTGGAGAAGCACTTTCACTGAAAGGGGTTGCCAAGCTTCCAAGAAATTACGAGTTTCCGAAATACCAGCAAATATTTTTTCACCCAATATTCATGATACTTGGTGGTATTGATTGGTACACAAATCCCACTTGGCTCACCAAATTTTGTTCTTCTAGGTTGAAGCGATCGTCTACAGTAGCAGTTTTTATATTTAGGTTTCACTCTGTTCTCTGCTATAGAGATAGATGATTTTGGAACTCTAAATCAAACATGGTTTGTAGAAGCTCTTTGACACTTGACAAAATAAAGGAGTTCTCTGTTTTGTCTCTATGATTTGTTTCCTCTTCAAGTAGCCCTAGGCACAGACGGTGGAAAAGCACTTTCATTGAGAGGGGTGGCCAAGCTTCCAAGAAATTACGATTTTCCGAAATACCAGCAAATATTTTTTCACCCAATCTTGATGATGCGTGGTGGTAATGACAAGTCCACAAATCCCACTTGGCTCAGCAAATTTTGTTCTTATAAGTTGAAGCGTACGTTTACAGTAGAAGTTTTCATTTTTAGGTGCACACTGTTCTCTCCTATAGAGATAGATGAATTTGGAACTCCACATACAACATGGTTTGCAGTAGCTCTTTGAAACTTGAGAAAATATAAGAGTTTTCAGTTTTGTCTCTATGATTTGTTTCCGTTTCATGTAGCCCTAAGCAGAGACTGTGGAAAAGCACTTGCATTCAGAGGGATGCCAAGCTTCCAAGAAATTACGAGTTTCCGAAATACCAGCAAATATTTTTTCACCCAAACTTGATGATATTTGGTGGTAATGATGAGTACACAAATCCAACTTGGCTCACCAAATTTTGTTCTTCTAGTTTGAAGCGTTCATTTAAAGTAGCAGTTTTTATTTTTTGGTTTCACTCTGTTCTCTCCTATATAGGCAGATGAATTTGGAACTCTAAATCCAACATGGTTTGTAGTAGCTCTTTGAAACTTGACAAAACAAAGGAGTTCTCAGTTTTGTCTTTATGGTTGGTTTTCTCTTCAAGTCGCCCTAGGCACAGACTGTGGAAAAGCACTTTCATTGAGAGGGTTGCCAAGCTTGTAAGAAATAACGAGTTTCCGAAATACCAGCAAATATATTTTCACCCAATCTTGATGATACTGGGTGGTAATGATCAGTACACAAATCCCACTTGGCTCACCAAATTTTCTTCTTCCAGGTTGAAGCGTTCGTTTACAATAGCACTTTTTATTTTTAGGTTTCCCTCTGTTCTCTCCTATATAGACAGATGAATTTGGAACTCTAAATCCAACATGGTTTGTAGTAGCTCTTTGAAACTTGACAAAATGAAGGAGTTCTCAGTTTTGTCTCTATGGTTTGTTTCCTCTTCAAGGAGCCCTAGGTACAGACTGTGAAAAAGCACTTTCATTGAGAGTGGTTGCCAAGATTCTAGTAAATAACGAGTTTCCGAAATACCAGCAAATATTTTTTCTCACAATCTTGATGACACTTGGTGGCAATGATCAGTACACAAATCCCACTTGGCTCACCAAATTTTGTTCTTCTAGGTTGAAGCGTTCGTCTACAGTAGCAGTTTTTATTTTTAGATTTCCCTCTGTTCTCTCCTATATAGATAGATGAATTTGGAACTCTAAATCCAACATGATTTGTAGTAGCACTTTGAAACTTGACAAAATAAAGGAGTTCTCAGTTTCATCTCTATAATTTGTTTCCTCTTCAAGTAGCCCTAGGCACAGACTGTGGAAAAGCACTTTCATTGAGAGGGGTTGCCAATCTTCTAAGAAATAACGAGTTTCCGAAATACCAGCAAATATTTTTTCACCCAAACTTGATGATTCTTGGTGGTAATGATCAGTACACAAATCGAACTTGGCTCAACAAATTTTGTTCTTCTAGGTTGAAGCGTCATTTACAGTAGCAGTTATTATATTTTGGTTTCACTCTGTTCTCTCCTATGTAGACAGATGAATTTGGAACTCTAAATTCAACATGGTTTGTAGTAGCTATTTGAAACTTGACAGAATAGAGGAGTTGTCAGTTTTGTCTCTATGATTTGTTTCCGCTTCATGTAGCCCTAAGCAGAGACTGTGGAAAAGCACTTTCATTGAGAGGGTTGCAAAGCTTCTAAGAAATAACGAGTTTCCGAAATACCAGCGTATATTTTTTCACCCAAACTTGATGATACTTGGTGTTAATGATCAGTACACAAATGCCACTTGGCTCACCAAATTTTGTTCTTCTAGCTTGAAGCGTTCATTTACAGTAGCAGTTTTTATATTTTGGTTTCACTCTGTTCTCTCCTATATAGAGAGATGAATTTGGAACTCTAAATCCAACATGGTTTGTAGTAGCTCTTTGAAACTTGACAAAATAAAGGAGTTCTCAGTTTTGTCTCTATGGTTGTTTCCTCTTCAAGTAGTCCTAGGCACTGACTGTGGAAAAGCACTTCCATTGAAAGGGGTTGCCAAGTTTCTAAGAAATAACGAGTTTCCGAAATACCAGCAAATATTTTTTCTCACAATCTTGATGACACTTGGTGGCAATGATCAGTACACAAATCCCACTTGGCTCACCAAATTTTGTTCTTCTAGGTTGAAGCGTTCGTTTTCAGTAGCAGTTTTAATTTTTAGGTTTCACTCTCTTCTCTCCTATATAGATAGATAAGTTTGGACCTCTAAATCCAACATGGTTTGTAGTAGCTCTTTGAAACTTGACAAAATAAAGGAGTTCTCAGTTTTGTCTCCATGGTTTGTTTCCTCTTCAAATAGCCTTGGCACAGACTGTGGAAAAGCACTTTCATTGAGAGGGGTTGCCAAGCTTCTCAAAAATAACGAGTTTCCGAAATACCAGCAAATATTTTTTCAGCCAATGTTGATGATACTTGGTGGTAATGATCAGTACACAAATCCCACTTGGCTCACCATATTTTGTTCTTCTAGGTTGAAGCGTTCGTCTACAGTAGCAGTTTTTATATTTAGGTTTCACTCTGTTCTCTCCTATATAGATAGATGAATTTGGAACACTAAATCCAATATGGTTTGCAGTAGCTCTTTGAAACTTGGCAAAATAAATTATTTCTCAGTTTTGTCTCTATGTTTTGTTTCCTCTTCAAGTAGTCCTAGGCACCGACGGTGGAAAACCACTTTCATTGAGAGGGGTTGCCAAGCTTCTAAGAAATAACGAGTTTCCGAAATACCAGCAAATATTTTTTCACCGAATCTTGATGATACTTGGCGGTAATGATCGGTACACAAATCCCACTTGACTCACCAAATTTTGTTCTTCTAGGTTGAAGCCATCGTTTTCAGTAGCAGTTCATATTTTTAGGTTTCCCTCTGTTCTCTCCTGTATAGATAGATGAATTTTAAACACTAAGTCCAACATGGTGTGTAGTAGCTCTTTGAAATTTGACAAAATAGAGGATTTGTCAGTTTTGTCTCTATGATTTGTTTCCGCTTCATGTAGCCCTAAGCAGAGACTGTGAAAAAGCACATTCATTGAAAGGGGTTGCCAAACTTCCAAGAAATTACGAGTTTCCGAAATACCAGCAAATATTTTTTCACCCAATGTTGATGATACTTGGTGGCAATGATCACTGCACAAATCCCACTTGGCTCACCAAGTTTTGTTCTTCTGCGTTGAAGCGTTCGTCTACAGTAGCAGTTTTTATATTTAGGTTTCAATTTGTTCTCTCCTATATAGATAGATGAATTTGGAACTCTAAATCCAACATGGTTTGTAGTGGCTCTTTGAAAGTTGACAAAATAAAGGAGTTCTCAGTTTTGTCTCTATGGTTTGTTTCCTCTTCAAGTAGCCCTAGGCACAGACGTTGGAAAAGCACTTTCATTGATAGGGGTTGCCAAGCTTCCAAGAAATTACGAGTTTACGAAATACCAGCAAATATTTTTTCACCCACTCTTGATGATACTTGGTGGTAATGATCAGTACACAAATTCCACTTGGCTCACCAAATTTTGTTCTTCTAGTTTGAAGCATTCGTCGACAGTAGCAGTTTTTATTTTTAGGTTTCACTCTGTTCTCTCCTATATATATAGATGAATTTGGAACTCTAAATCCAACATGGTTTGTAGTGGCTCTTTGAAACTTGACAAAATAAAGGAGTTCTCTGTTTTGTCTCTATGATTTGTTTCCTCTTCAAGTAGCCCTATGCACAGACGGTGGAAAAGAACTTTCATTGAGAGGGGTTGCCAAGCCTCCAAGAAAATACGAGTTTCCGAAATACCAGCAAATATTTTTTCACCCAATGTTGATGATACGTGGTGGTAATGACAAGTACACAAATCCCACTTGGCTCACCAAATTTTGTTCTTGTAGGTTGAAGCGTTCGTTTACAGTAGCAGTTTTTATTTTCAGGTTTAACTATGTTCTCTCCTATATAGATAGATGAATTTGGAACTCTAAATCCAATATGTTTTGTAGTAGCTCTTTTGAAAGTTGACAAAATAAAGGAGTTCTCAGTTTTGACTCTATGGTTTGTTTCTTCTTCAAGTAGCCCTAGGCACAGACTGTGGAAAAGCACTCTCATTGAGAGGGTTGCCAATCTTCTAAGAAATAACGAGTTTCCGAAATACCAGCAAATATTTTTTAACCCAAACTTGATGATACTTGGTGGTAATGATCAGTACACAAATCCCACTTGGCTCAACAAATTTTGTTCTTCTAGGTTGAAGCGTTCATTTACAGTAGCAGTTATTATATTTTGGTTTCACTCTGTTCTCTCCTATATAGACAGATGAATTTGGAACTCTAAATCCAACATGGTTTGTAGTAGCTCTTTGAACCTTGACAAAATAAAGGAGTTCTCAGTTTTGTCTTTATGGTTGGTTTCCGCTTCAAGTCGCCCTAGGCACAGAAGGTGGAAAAGCACTTTCATTGAGAGGGTTGCCAAGCTTCTAAGAAATAACGAGTTTCCGAAATACCAGCGAATATTTTTTCACCCAAACTTGATGATACTTGGTGGTAATGATCAGTACACAAATGCCACTTGGCTCACCAAATTTTGTTCTTCTAGTTTGAACCGTTCATTTACAGTAGCAGTTTTTATATTTTGGTTTCACTTTGTTCTCTCCTATATAGACAGATGAATTTGGAACTCTAAATCCAACATGGTTTGTAGTAGCTCTTTGAAACTTGACAAAATAAAGGAGTTCTCAGTTTTGTCTCTATGGTTTTGTTTCCTCTTCAAGTAGTCCTAGGCACTGACTGTGGAAAAGCACTTCCATTGAGAGGGGTTGCCAAGTTTCTAAGAAATAACGATTTTCTGAAATACCAGCAAATATTTTTTCTCGCAATCTTGATGACACTTGGTGGCAATGATCAGTACACAAATCCCACTTTACTCACCAAATTTTGTTCTTCTAGGTTGATGCGTTCGTTTTCAGTAGCAGTTTTAATTTTTAGGTTTCACTCTCTTCTCTCCTATATAGATAGATGAGTTTGGACCTCTAAATCCAACATGATTTGTAGTACCTCTTTGAAACTTGACAAAATAAGGAGTTCTCAGTTTTGTCTCCATGGTTTATTTCCTCTTCAAATAGCCCTGGCACAGACTGTGGAAAAGCACTTTCATTGAGAGGGGTTGCCAAGCTTCTCAAAATAACGAGTTTCCGAAATACCAGCAAAATATTTTTTCAGCCAATGTTGATGATACTTGGTGGTAATGATCAGTACACAAATCCCACTTGGCTCACCAAATTTTGTTCTTCTAGGTTGAAGCGTTCGTCTACAGTAGCAGTTTTTATATTTAGGTTTCACTCTGTTCTCTCCTATATAGATAGATGAATTTGGAACACAAAATCCAATATGGTTTGCAGTAGCTCTTTGAAACTTGGCAAATAAATTATTTTTCAGTTTTGTCTCTATGTTTTGTTTCCTCTTCAAGTAGTCCTAGGCACCGACGGTGGAAAAAAACTTTCATTGAGAGGGGTTGCCAAGTTTCTAAGAAATAACGAGTTTCCGAAATACCAGCAAATATTTTTTTCACCGAATCTTGATGATACTTGGCGGTAATGATCGGTACACAAATCCCACTTGACTCACCAAATTTTGTTTTTCTAGGTTGATGCGATCGTTTTCAGTAGCAGATCATATTTTTAGGTTTCCCTCTGTTCTCTCCTGTATAGATAGATGAATTTGGAACACTAAATCCAACATGGTGTGTAGTAGCTCTTTGAAATTTGACAAAATAGAGGAATTGTCAGTTTTGTCTCTATGATTTGTTTCCGCTTCATGTAGCCCTAACCAGAGACTGTGAAAAAGCATATTCATTGAAAGGGGTTGCCAAACTTCCAAGAAATTACGAGTTTCCGAAATACCAGCAAATATTTTTTCACCCAATGTTGATGATACTTGGTGGCAATGATCAGTACACAAATCCCACTTGGCTCACCAAGTTTTGTTCTTCTGGGTTGAAGCGTTCGTCTACAGTAGCAGTTTTTATATTTAGGTTTCAATTTGTTCTCTCCTATATAGACAGATGAATTTGGAACTCTAAATCCAACATGGTTTGTAGTAGCTCTTTGAAACTTGACAAAATAAAGGAGTTCTCAGTTTTGTCTTTATGGTTGGTTTCCGATTCAATTCGCCCTAGGCACAAGAGGTGGAAAAGCACTTTCATTGAGAGGGTTGCCAAGCTTCTAAGAAATAACGAGTTTTCGAAATACCAGCGAATATTTTTTCACCCAAATTTGATGATACTTGGTGGTAATGATCAGTACACAAATGCCACTTGGCTCACCAAATTTTGTTCTTCTAGTTTGAAGCGTTCATTTACAGTAGCAGTTTTTATATTTTGGTTTCACTCTGTTCTCTCCTATATAGACAGATGAATTTGGAACTCTAAATCCAACATGGTTTGTAGTAGCTCTTTGAAACTTGACAAAATAAAGGAGTTCTAAGTATTGTCTCTATGGTTTGTTTCCTCTTCAAGTAGCCCTAGGCACAGACGGTGGAAAAGCACTTTCATTGAGAGGGGTTGCCAAGCTTCCAAGAAATTACGAGTTTCAGAAATACCAGCAAATATTTTTTCATCCAATCTTGATGACACGTGGTGGTAATGACAAGTCCACAATCCCACTTGGCTCACCAAATTTTGTTTTTCTAAGTTAAAGCGTTCTTTTACAGTAGCAGTTTTTATTTTTAGGTTTCACTCTGTTCTCTCCTATATAGATAGATGAATTTGGAACTGTAAATCCAACATGGTTTGTAGTAGCTCTTTGAACCTTGACAAAATAAAGGAGTTTTCAGTTTTGTCTCTATGATTTGTTTCCGCTTCAAGTAGCCCTAAGCAGAGACTGTGGAAAAGCACTTTCATTGAGAGTGGTTGCCAAGCTTCTAAGAAATAACGAGTTTCCAAATTACCAGCAAATATTTTTTCACCCAATCTTGGTGATACTTGGTGGTGAAGATCAGTACCCAAATCCCACTTGGCTCACCACATTTTGTTCTTCTCGGTTGAAGCGTTCATCTACAGTAGCAGTTTTTATATTTAGGTTTCACTCTGTTCTCTGCTATATAGATAGATGAATTTGGAACTCTAATTCCAACATGGTTTGTAGTAGCTCTTTGAAACTTGACGAAAGAAAGGAGTTCTCATTTTGGCTCTATGGTTTGTTTCCTCTCAATTAGCCCTCGCACCGACGGTTGAAAGGCACTTTCATTGAGAGGGTTTGCCAAGCTTCTAAGAAATAACAAGTTTCCGAATTACCAGCAAATATTTTTTCACCCAATCTTGATGATACTTGGTGGTGAAGATCAGTACACAAATCCCACTTGGCTCACAAATTTTGTTCTTCTAGGTTGAAGCGTTCGTCTACATTAGCAGTTTTTATGTTTAGGTTTCACTCTGTTCTCTGCTATATAGATAGATGAATTTGGAACTCTAAATCCAACAGGGTTTGTAGTGGCTCTTTGAAACTTGACAAAATAAAGGAGTTCTCAGTTTTGTCTCTATGGTTTGTTTCCTCTTAGAGTAGCCCTAGGCAGAGACGGTGAAAAAGCACTTTCATTGAGAGGGGTTGCCAAGATTCCAAGAAATTACGAGTTTCCGAAATACCAGCAAATATTTTTTCACCCAATCTTGGTGATACGTGGTGGTAATGACAAGTCCACAATCCCACTTGGATCACCAAATTTTGTTCTTCTAAGTTAAAGCGTTATTTTACAGTAGCAGTTTTTATTTTTTGGTTTCACTCTGTTCTCTCCTATACAGATAGATGAATTTGGAACTCTAAATCCAACATGGTTTGTAGTAGCTCTTTGAACCTTGACAAAATAAAGGAGTTCTCAGTTTTGTCTCTATGATTTGTTTCTGCTTCAAGTAGCCCTAAGCTGAGACTGTGGAAAAGCACTTTCATTGAGAGGGGTTGCCAAGCTTCTAAGAAATAACGAGTTTCCAAATTACCAGCAAATATTTTTTCACCCAATCTTGATGATACTTGGTGATGAAGATCAGTACACAAATCCCACTTGGCTCTCCACATTTTGTTCTTCTAGGTTGAAGTGTTCATCTACAGTAGCAGGTTTTATATTTAGGTTTCACTCTGTTCTCTGCTATATAGATAGATGAATTTGGAACTCTAAATCCAACATGGTTTGTAGTAGCTCTTTGAAACTTGACAAAAGAAAGGAGTTCTCATTTTGGCCCTATGGTTTGTTTTCTCTTCAATTAGCCCACGCTCCGACAGTGGAAAAGCACTTTCATTGAGAGGGTTTGCCGAGCTTCTAAGAAATAACGTGTTTCCGAAATACCAGCAAATATTTTTTCACCCAATCTTGATGATACTTGGTGGTAATGATCAGTACACAAAATCCACTTGGCTCACCAAATTTTGTTCTACTACTTTGAAGCATTCGTTTACAGTAGCAGGTTTTATTTTTAGGTTTCACTCTGTTCTCTCCTATATAGATAGATGAATTTGGAACTCTAAATCCTTCATGGTTTGTAGTACTCTTTGAAACTTGACAAAATAAAGGAGGTCTCAGTTTTTTCTCTACGGATTGTTTCCTCTTTAATAGCCCTATGCACTGACTGTGGAAAAGCACTTTCTTTGAGAGGGGTTGCCAAGCTTCCAAGAAATTACGAGTTTCCAATATACCAGCAAATATTTTTTTCACCCAATGTTGATGATACTTGGTGGTAATGATCAGTACACAAATCCCACTTGGCTCACCAAATATTGTTCTTCCAGGTTGAAGCGTTCGTCTACAGTAGCAGTTTTTATGTTTAGGTTTCACTCTGTTCTCTGCTATATAGATAGATGAATTTGGAACTCTAAATCCAACATTGTTTGTAGTGGCTCTTTGAAACTTGACAAAATAAAGGGGTTCTGAGTTTTGTCTCTATGGTTTATTTCCTCTTCAAGTAGCCCTAGGCACAGACTGTAGAAAAACACTTTCATTGAGAGGGGTTGCGAATCTTCTAAGAAATAACGAGTTTTCGAAATACCAGCAAAAATTTTTTAACCCAATATTGATGATACTTGGTGGTAATGATCAGTACACAAATCCTACTTGTCTCACCAAATTGTGTTCTTCTAGGTTGAAGCGTTCGTCTACAGTAGCAGTTTTTATATTTAGGTTTCACTCTGTTCTCTCCTATATAGATAGATGAATTTGGACCTCTAAATCCAACATGGTTTGTAGTAGTTCTTTGAAACTTGACAAAATAAAGGTGTTCTCTGTTTTGTCTCTATGATTTGTTTCCACTTCAAGTAGCCCTAAGCAGAGTCTGTGGAAAAGCACTTTCATTGTGAGGGTAGCCACGCTTCTGAGAAATAACGAGTTTCCGAAATACCAGCAAATATTTTTACACCCTAACTTGATGATACTTGGTGGTAATGATCAGTACACAAAACCCACTTTACTCATTGAATTTTGTTCTTCTAGGTTGAAGCGTTTATCTACAGTAGCAGTTTTTATATTTAGGTTTCACTCTGTTCTCTCCTATATAAATAGATGAATTTGGAACTCTAAATCCAATATGGTTTGTAGTAGCTCTTTGAATCTTGACAAAATAAAGGAGTTCTCAGTTTTGTCTCCATGATTTGTATCCGCTTAAAGTAGACCTAAGCAGATACTGTGGAAAAGCACTTTCATTGAGAACGGTTGCCAATCTTCCAAGAAATTACGAGTTTCCGAAATACCAACAAATATTTTCTCACCCAATCTTGATGATGCTTGGTGGTAATGACAAGTCCACAAATCCCTCTTGGCTCACCAAATTTTGTTCTTCTAAGTTGAAGCGTTAGTTTACAGAAGCAGTTTTTATTTTTAGGTTTCACTCTGTTCTCTGCTATATAGATAGATGAATTTGGAACTCTAAATCCAACATGGTTTGTAGTAGCTTTTTTAAACTTGACAAAATAAAGGAGTTCTCAGTTTTGTCTCTATGATTTGTTTCCGCTTCAAGTAGCCCTAAGCAGAGACTGTGGAAAATCACTTTCATTCAGATGGGTTGCCAAGCTTCCAAGAAATTACGAGTTCCAAAATACCAGCAAATATTTTTTCACCCAATCTTGATGATACTTGGTCCTAATGATCAGTACACAAAACCAACTTTACTCATTGAATTTTGTTCTTCTAGGTTGAAGCGTTCATCTACAGTAGCAGTTTTTATATGTAGGTTTCACTCTGTTCTCTCCTATATAGATAGATGAATTTGGAACTCTAAATCCAACATGGTTTGTAGTGGGTCTTTGAAACTTGACAAAATAAAGGAGTTCTCAGTTTTGTCTCTATGATATGTGTCCGCTTCAACTAGCCCTAACCAGAGACTGTGGAAAAGCACTTTCATTGAGAGGGGTTGCCAAGCTTCCAAGAAATTATGAGTTTCCGAAATACCAGCAAATATTTTTTTCACCCAAAGTTTATGATACTTGGTGGTAATGATCGGTACACAAATCCCACTTGACTCACCAAATTTTGTTCTTCTAGGTTGATGCGTTCGTTTTCAGTAGCAGTTTTAATTTTTAGGTTTCACTCTGTTCTCTCCTATATAGATAGATGAATTTGGAACTCTAAGTCCAACATGGTTTGTAGTTGCACTTTGAAACGTGACAAAAGAAAGGAGTTCTGATTTTGGCTCTATGGTTTGTTTCCTCTTCAAGTAGCCCTAGGCACACACTGTGGAAAAGCACTTTCATTGAGAGGGTTGCCAAGCTTCTAAGAAATAACGAGTTGCCAAAATACCAGCAAATATTTTTACACCCAATCTTGATGATACTTGGTGGTAATGATCAGTACACAAATCCCACTAGGCTCACCAAATTTTGTTGTTCTAGTTTGAAGCATTCGTCGACAGTAGCAGATTTTATACTTAGGTTTCAATCTGTTCTCTCCTATATAGATAGATGAATTTCGAACTATAAATCCAACATGGTTTGTAGTAGTTCTTTGAAACTTGACAAAATAAAGGAGTTCTCAGTTTTGTATCTATGATTTGTTTCCACTTCAAGTAGCCCTAAGCAGAGACTGTGGAAAAGCACTTTCATTGTGAGGGGTAGCCACGCTTCTGAGAAATAACGAGTTTCCGAAATACCAGCAAATATTTTTACACCCAAGCTTGATGATACTTGGTGGTAATGATCAGTACACAAATCCCACTTGGCTCACCAAATTTTATTCTTGTAGATTGAAGCGTTCGTCTACAGTAGCAGTTTTTTTATTTAGGTTTCACTCTGTTCTCTCTTATATACATAGATGAATTTGGAACTCTAAATCCAACATGGTTTGTAGTAGCTCTTTGGAACTTGACAAAATAAAGGGTTTCTCAGTTTTGTCTCTATGGTTTGTTTTCTCTTCAAGTAGCCCTAAGCAGAGACTTTGGAAAAGCACTTTCATTGAAAGGGGTTGCCAAGCTTCCAAGAAATTACGAGTTTACGAAATACCAGCAAATATTTTTCAACCCAATCTTGATGATACGTGGTGGTAATGACAAGTACACAAATCCCACTTGGCTCACCAAATTTTGTTCTTCTAGGTTGAAGTGTTCGTCTACAGTAGCAGTTTTTATTTTTAGGTTTCACTCTGTTCTTTCCTATATAGATAGATGAGTTTGGAACTCTAAATCCAACATGGTTTGTAGTGGTTTTTTGAAACTTGACAAAATAATGGAGTACTCAGTTTTGTCTCTATGGTTTGTTTCCTCTTCAAGTAGCCCTAGGCACAGACTGTTGAAAAGCACTTTCATTGAGAGGGGTGCCAAGCTTCTAAGAAATAACGAGTTTCCGAAATACCAGCAAATATTTTTTCTCCCAATGTTGATGATACTTGGTGGTAATGATCAGTACACAAAACCCACTTTGCTCACCAAACTTTGTTCTTCTAGGTTGAAGCGCTCGTCTACAGTAGCAGTTTTTATATTTAGGTTTCACTCTGTTCTCTCCTATATAGATAGATGAATTTGGAACTCTAAATTCAACATGGTTTGTAGTAGCTCTTTGAAACTTGACAAAAGAAAGGAGTTCTCAGTTTTGTTTCTATGGTTTGTTTCCTCTTCAAGTAGTCCTAGGCACAGACTGTGGAAAAGCACTTTCATTGAGTGGGGTTGCCAAGCTTCAAAGAAATAACGAGTTGCCAAAATACCAGCAAATATTTTTTCACCCAATGTTGATGATACTAGGTGGTAATGATCAGTACACAAATCCCACTTGGCTCACCAAATTTTGTTCTTCTACTTTGAAGCATTCGTCTACAGTAGCAGTTTTTATGTTTAGGTTTCACTCTATTCTCTGCTATATAGATAGATGAATTTGGAACTCGAAATCGAACATGGTTTGTAGTGGCTCTTTGAAACTTGACAAAATAAAGGAGTTCTCAGTTTTGTCTTTATGGTTTGTTTCCTCTTCAAGTAGCCCTAGGCACAGACTGTGGAAAAGCACTTTCATTGAGAGGGGTTGCCAAGCTTCTAAGAAATAACGAGTTTCCGAAATACCAGCAAATATTTTTTAACCCAATCTTGATGATATTGGTGGTAATGACAAGTACACAAATCCCACTTGGCTCACCAAATTCTGTTCTTCTAGGTTGAAGCGTTCGTCTACAGTAGCAGTTTTTCTTTTTAAGTTTCACTCTGTTCTCTCCTATATAGATAGATGAATTTGGAACTCTAAATCCAACATGGTTTGTAGTAGCTCTTTGAAAGTTGACAAAAGAAAGGAGTTCCCAGATTTGTCTCTATGGTTTGTTTCCGATTGAATTAGCCTTAGGCACCGAGGGTGCAAAAGCACTTTCATTGAGAGGGGTGCCAAGCTTCTAAGAAATAACGAGTTTCCGAAATACCAGCAAATATTTTTTCTCCCAATGTTGATGATACTTGGTGGTAATGATCAGTACACAAAACCCACTTTGCTCAACAAACTTTTTTCTTTTAGGTTGAAGCGCTCGTCTACAGTAGCAGTTTTTATATTTAGGTTTCACTCTGTTCTCTCCTATATAGATAGATGAATTTGGAACTCTAAATCCAACATGGTTTGTAGTAGCTCTTTGAAACTTGACAAAAGAAAGGAGTTCTCAGTTTTGTTTCTATGGTTTGTTTCCTCTTCAAGTAGTCCTAGGCACAGACTGTGGAAAAGCACTTTCATTGAGTTGGGTTGCCAAGATTCAAAGAAATAACGAGTTGCCAAAATACCAGCAAATATTTTTTCCCTATGTTGATGATACTAGGTGGTAATGATCAGTTCACAAATCCCACTTGGCTCACCAAATTTTGTTCTTCTACTTTGAAGCATTCGTCTACAGTAGCAGTTTTTATGTTTAGGTTTCACTCTGTTCTCTGCTATATAGATAGATGAATTTGGAACTCGAAATCCAACATGGTTTGAAGTGGCTCTTTGAAACTTGACAAAATAAAGGAGTTCTCAGTTTTTTCTATATGGTTTGTTTCCTCTTCAAGTAGCCCTTGGCACAGACTGTGGAAAAGCACTTTCATTGAGAGGGGTTGCCAAGCTTCTAAGAAATAACGAGTTTCCGAAATACCAGCAAATATTTTTTCACCCAATGTTGATGATACATGGTGGTAATGACAAGTACACAAATCCCACCTGGCTTACCAAATTTTTTTCTTTTAGGTTGAAGCGTTCGTTTACAGTGGCAGTTTTTATTTTTAAGTTTCACTCTGTTCTCTCCTATAAAGATAGATGAATTTGGAACTCTAAATCCAACACGGTTTGTAGTAGCTATTTGAAACTTGACAAAATAAAGGAGTTCTCAGTTTTGTCTCTATAATTTGTTTCCACTTCAAGTAGCCCTAAGCAGAGACTGTGGAAAAGCACTTTCATTGTGAGGGGTTGCCAAGCTTCTGAGAAATAACGAGTTTCCGAAATACCTGCAAATATTTTGACACCCAATCTTGATGATCCTTGTTGGTAATGATCAGTACACAAATCCCACTTTACTCACCAAATTTTGTTCTTCTAGGTTGAAGCGTTCGTCTACAGTAGCAGATTTTATACTAGGTTTCAATCTGTTCTCTCCTATATAGATAGATGAATTTCGAACTCTAAATCCAACATGGTTTGTAGTAGTTCTTTGAAACTTGAGAAAATAAAGGAGTTCTCAGTTTTGTGTCTATGATTTGTTTCCACTTCAAGTAGCCCTAAGCAGAGACTGTGGAAAAGCACTTTCATTGTGAGGGGTAGCCACGCTTCTGAGAAATAACGAGTTTCCGAAATACCAGCAAATATTTTTTCACCCAATCTTGATGATACTTGGTGGTGATGATCGGTACACAATTCCCACTTGGCTCACCAAATTCTGTTCTTCTAGGTTGAAGCGTTCGTCTACAGTAGCAGTTTTATATTTAGGTTTCACTCTGTTCTCTCCTATATAGATAAATTAATTTGATCTCTAAATACAACATGGTTTGTAGTGGCTCTTTGAAACTTGACAAAATAAAGGAGTTCTCAGTTTTGTCTCCATGGTTTGTTTCCTCTTCAAGTAGCCCTAGGCACAGACTGTGGAAAAGAACTTTCATTGTGAGGCGTTGCCCAGCTTCTAAGAAATAACGAGTTTCCGAAAAACTAGCAAATATGTTTTCACCCAATCTTGATGATACTTGGTGGTAATGATCAGTACACAAATCCCACTTGGCTCACCAAATTTTGTTCTTCTACTTTGAAGCATTCGTTTACAGTTGCATTTTTTATTCGTAGGTTTCACTCTGTTCTCTCCTATATAGATAGATGAATTTGGAACTCAAAATCCTACATGGTTTGTAGTAGCTCTTTGAAACTTGACAAAAAAAAGGAGGTCTCAGTTTTGTCTCTATGGATAGTTTCCTCTTTAAGTAGCCCTAGGCACTGACTGTGGAAAAGCACTTTCATTGAGAGGGGTTGCCAAGCTTCCAAGAAATTACGAGTTTCCGAAATACCAGCAAATATTTTTTTCACCCAATCTTGATGATACTTGGTGGTAATGATCAGTACACAAATCCCACTTGGCTCACCAAATATTGTTCTTCCAGGTTGAAGCGTTCATCTACAGTAGCAGTTTTTATGTTTAGGTTTCACTCTGTTCTCTGCTATATAGATAGATGAATTTGGAACTCTAAATCCAACAAAGTTTGCAGTAGCTCTTTGAAACTTGAAAATATAAATGAGTTCTCAGTTTTTTCTCTATGATTTGTTTCCGCTTCAAGTAGCCTTAAGCAGAGACTGTGGAAAAGCACTTTCATTGAGAGGGGTTGCCAAGCTTCCAAGAAATTAAGAGTTTCAGAAATACCAAAATATTTTTTCACCCAATGTTGATGATACTTGGTGGTAATGATCGGTACACAAATCCACTTGGCTCACCAAATTTTGTTCTTGTAGGTTGAAGCGTTCATCTACAATAGCAATTTTTATATTTAGGTTTCACTCTGTTCGCTGCTATATAGATAGATGAATTTGGAACTCTATATCCAATATGGTTTGTAGTAGCTCTTTGAAACTTGACAAAATAAAGGAGTTCTCAGTTTTGTCTCTATGGTTTGTTTCCTCTTCAAGTACACCTAGGAACACACTGTGGAAAAGCACTTTCATTGAGTGGGGTTGCCAAGCTTCTAAGAAATAAAGAGTTTTCGAAATACCAGCAAATATTTTTTCACACAATCTTGATGACACTTGGCAGTAATGATCACTATACAAATCCCACTAGGCTCACCAAATTTTGTTCTTCTAGGTTGAAGCGTTCGTCTACAGTAGCAGTTTTTATATTTAGGTTTCACTCTGTTCTCTGCTATATAGATAGATGAATTTGGAACTCTAAATCCAACATGGTTTGTAGTAGCTCTTTGAAACTTGACAAAATAAAGGAGTTCTCAGTTTTGTTTCTATGGTTTGTTTCCTCTTCAAGTAGTCCTAGGCACATATGGTGTAAAAGCACTTTCATTGGTTGGAGTTGCCAAGCTTCTAAGAAATAACGAGTTTCCAAAATACCAGCAAATATTTTTTCACCCAATCTTGATGATACTTGGTGGTAATGATCGGTACACAAATGCCACTTGGCTCACCAAAATTTGTTCTTCTACTTTGAAGCATTCGTTTACAGTAGCAGTTTTTATTGTTAGGTTTCACTCTGTTCTCTCCAGTAGCAGTTTTTATTGTTAGGTTTCACTCTGTTCTCTCCTATATAGATAGATGAATTTGGAACTCTAAATCCTACATGGTTTGTAGTAGCTCTTTGAAACTTGACAAAATAAAGGAGGTCTCAGTTTTTTCTCTATGGATTTTTTGCTCTTTAAGTAGCCTTAGGCACTGACTGTGGAAAAGCATTTTCATTGAGAGGGGTTGCCAAGCTTCCAAGAAATTACGAGTTTCAGAAATACCAGAAAATATTTTTTTCAGCCAATGTTGATGATACTTGGTGGTAATTATCAGTACACAAATCCCACTTGGCTCACCAAATATTGTTCTTCCAGGTTGAAACGTTCGTATACAGTAGCAGTTTTTATGTTTAGGTTTCACTCTGTTCTCTGCTATATAGATAGATGAATTTGGAAGTCTAAATCCAACATGGTTTGTAGTGGCTCTTTGAAACTTGAGAAAATAAAGGAGTTCTCAGTTTTGTCTCTATTGTTTGTTTCCTCTTAAAGTAGCCCTAGGCACAGACTGTGGAAAAGCACTTTCATGGAGAGGAGTTGCCAAGCTTCCAAGAAATAACGAGTTTCCGATTTACCAGCAAATATTTTTTCACCCAATCTTGATGATACTTGGTGGTGAAGATCGGTACACAAATCCCACTTGGCTCACCAATTTTGTTCTTCTGGGTTGAAGCGTTCGTCTACAGTAGCAGTTTTTATATTTAGGTTTCACTCTGTTCTCTCCTATATAGATAGATTAATTTGGAACTCTAAATCCAATATGGTTTGTAGTAGCTCTTTGAAACTTGACAAAATAAAAAAGTTCTCAGTTTTGTCTCTATGATTTGTTTCCGCTTCAAGTAGCCCTAAGCAGAGACTGTAGAAAAGCACTTTCATTGAGAGGGGTTGCCAAGCTTCTCAGAAATAATGAGTTTCCGAAATACCAGCAAATATTTTTTCACCCTATCTTGATGATACTTGATGGTAAGGACAAGTACACAAATCCCACTTTGCTCACCAAACTTTGTTCTTCTAGGTTGAAGCATTCGTCTACAGTAGCAGTTTTTATTTTTAGGTTTACTCTGTTCTCTCCTACATAGATAGATGAATTTGGAACTCTAAATCTAACATGGTTTGTAGTAGCTCTTTGAAACTTGACAAAATAAAGGAGTTCTCAGTTTTGTCTCTATGATTTGTTTCCTCTTCAAGTATCCCTGGCACAGACTGTGGAAAAGCACTTTCATTGAGAGGGGTTGCCAAACCTCCAAGAAATTACGAGTTTCCGAAATACCAGCAAATGTTTTTTCACCCAATATTGATGATACTTGGTATTTAAGATTGGTACACAAATCCCACTTGACTCACCAAATTTTGCTCTTCTGGGTTGAAGCGTTCGTTTTCCGAAGCAGTTTTTATTTTTAGGTTTCACTCTGTTCTCTGCTTTATAGATAGATGAATTTGGAACTCTAAATCAAACATGGTTTGTAGTAGCTCTTTGAAACTTGAAAAAATAAAGGAGTTCTCAATTTTTTCTCTATGGTTTGTTTCCTCTTTAAGTACCCCTAGGAACAGACTGTGGAAAAGCACTTTCATTGAGTGGGGTTGCCAAGCTCCTAAGAAATAACGAGTTTCCAAAATACCAGCAAATGTTTTTTTCACGCAAACTTGATGACACTTGGTGGTAATGATCAGTACACAAATCCTACTTGGCTCACCAAATTTTGTTCTTCTAGGTTGAAGCGTTCGTCTACAGTAGCAGTTTTTATATTTAGGTTTCACTCTGTTCTCTCCTATATAGATAGATGAATTTTGAACTCTAAATCCAATATGGTTTGTAGTAGCTCTTTGAAACTTGACAAAGTAAAGGAGTTCTCAGTTTTGTCTCTATGATTTGTTTCGCTTCATGTAGCCCTAATCAGAGACTGTGGAAAAGCACTTTCATTGAAAGGGGTTACCAATTTTCCAAGAAATTACGAGTTTCCGAAATACCAGCAAATATTTTTTCACCCAATCTTGATGATACTTGGTTGTAATGATCGGTACAGAAATCCCACTTGGCTCACCAAATTTTGTCCTTCTAGGTTGAAGCGTTCGTTTACAGTAGCAGTTTTTATTTTTAGGTTTCACTCTGTTCTCCTATATAGATAGATGAATTTGGAACACTAAATCCAACTTGGTTTGTAGTAGCTCTTTGAAACTTGACAAAATAAAGGAGTTCTCAGATTTGTCTTTATGGTTTGTTTCCTCTTCAATTACCCCTAGGAACAGACTGTGGAAACGCACTTTCATTGAGTATGTTTGCCATGCTTCTAAGAAATAACGAGTTTCCGAAATACCAGCAAATATTTTTTCATGCAATCTTGATAACGCTTGGTGGTAATGATCAGTACACAAATCCCACTTGGCTCACCAAATTTTGTTCTTCTAGTTTGAAGCGTTCGTCTACAGTAGCAGTTTTTATATTTAGGTTTCATTCTGTTCTCTCCTATATAGATAGATGAATTTGGAACTCTAAATCCAATATGGTTTGTAGTAGCTCTTTGAAACTTGACAAAGTAAAGGAGTTCTCAGTTTTGTCTCCATGGTTTTTTTCCTCTTCAAGTAGCGCTAGGCACACACTGTTGAAAAGCACTTTCATTGAGAGGGGTTGCCAAGCTTCTAAGAAATAACGAGTTTCCAAAATACCAGCAAATATTTTTTCACCCAATGTTGATGATACTTGGTGGTGAAGATCGGTACACAAATCCCACTTGGCTCACCAAATTTTGTTCTTCTAGGTTGAAGCGTTCGTCTACAGTAGCAGTTTTTATGTTTAGGTTTCACTCTGTTCTCCTATATAGATAGATGAATTTGGAACTCTAAATCCAACATGGTTTGTAGTGGTTCTTTGAAACCTGACAAAATAAAGGAGTTCTCACTTTTGTCTCCATGGTTTGTTTCCTCTTTAAGTATCCCTAGGCACAGACGGTGGAAAAGCACTTTCATTGAGAGGGGATGCCAAGCTTCTAAGAAATTACGAATTTCTGAAATACCAGCAAATATTTTTTCTCCCAATGTTGATGATACTTGGTGGTAATGATCAGTACACAAATCTCACTTGGCTCACCAAATTTTGTTCTTCTATGTTGAAGCGTTTGTCTACAGTAGCAGTTTTAATATTTAGGTTTCCCTCTGTTCTCTCCTATATAGATAGATGAATTTGGAACTCTAAATCCAACATGGTTTGTAGTAGCTCTTTGAAACTTGACAAAGTAAAGGAGTTCTCAGTTTTGTCTCTATGATTTGTTTCCGCTTCAAGTAGCCCTAAGAGGAGACTGTGGAAAAGCACTTTCATTGAGAGGGGTTGCCAAGCTTCCAAGAAATTACGAGTTTCCGAAATACCAGCAAGTATTTTTTCACCGAATCTTGATGATACTTGGTGGTAATGATCAGCACCCAAATAACACTTGGCTCACCAAATTTTGTTCTTCTAGGTTGAAGCGTTCGTTTACAATAGCAGTTTTTATATGTAGGTTTCACTCTGTTGTCTCCTATATAGACAGATGAATTTGGAACTCTAAATCCAATATGGTTTGTAGTAGCTCTTTCAAACTTGACAAAGTAAAGGAGTTCTCAGTTTTGTCTCTATGATTTGTTTTCTCTTTAAGTAGCCCTAGGCACAGACTGTGGAAAAGCACTTTCATTGAAGGGGTTGCCACACTTCCATGAAATTACGAGTTTCCGAAATACCAGCAAATATTTTTTCACCGAATCTTGATGATACTTCGTGGTAAATATCAGTACACAACTCCCACTTGGCTCACAAAATTTTGTTCTTCTAGTTTGAAGCGTTCGTCTACTGTAGCAGTTTTTATATTTAGGTTTCTCTCTGTTCTCTCCTATATAGATAGATGAATTTGGAACTCTAAATCCAACATGGTTTGCAGTAGCTCTTTGAAACATGACAAAATAAAGGAGTTCTCAGTTTTGTCTCTATGGTTTGTTTCCTCTTCAAGAAGCCCTAGGCACCGACGGTGGAAATGCACTTTCATTGAGAGGGGTTGCCAAACTTCTAAGAAATAATGTGTTTCCGAAATACCAGCAAATATTTTTTCACCCAATATTCATGATACTTGGTGGTATTGATCGGTACACAAATCCCACTTGGCTAACCAAATTTTGTTCTGCTACGTTGAAGCGTTTGTCTACAGTAGCAGTTTTTATATTTAGGTTTCCCTCTGCTCTCTGCTATATAGATAGATGAATTTGGAACTCTAAATCCAACATGGTTTGTAGTAGCTCTTTGAAACTTGACAAAATAAAGTAGTTCTCAGTTTTGTCTCTATGTTTTGTTTCCTCTTCAAGTAGCCCTAGGCACAGACCATGGAAAAGCACTTTCATTGAGAGGAGTTGCCAAGCTTCCAAGAAATTACGAGTTTATGAAATACCAGCAAATATTTTTTCAACCAATCTTGACGATACTTGGTGGTAATGATCGGTACACAAATCCCACTTGACTCACCTAATTTTGTTCTTCTAGGTTGATGCGTTCATTTTCAGTAGCAGTTTTTATGTTTAGGTTTCACTCTGATCCCTGCTATATAGATAGATGAATTTGGAACTCTAAATACAACATGGTTTGTAGTGGTTCTTTGAAACCTGACAAAATAAAGGAGTTCTCACTTCTGTCTCTATGGTTTGTTTCCTCTTTAAGTATCCCTAGGCACAGACGGTGGAAAAGCACTTTCATTGAGAGGGGATGCCAAGCTTCTAAGAAATAACGAGTTTCCGAAATACCAGCAAATATTTTGTCACCCAATCTTGATGATACTTGGTGGTAAGGACAAGTCCACAAATCCCACTTGGCTCACCAAATTTTGTTCTTCTAGGTTGAAGCGTTTGTTTACGGTAGCAGTTTTTATTTTTAAGCTTCACTTTGTTCTCTCCTATATAGATAGATGAATTTGGAACTCTAAATCCAACATGGTTTGTAGTAGCTCTTTGAAACTTGAAAAAATAAAGGTGTTCTCAATTTGGTCTCTATGGTTTGTTTCCTCTTTAAGTACCCCTAGGAACAGACTGTGGAAAAGCACTTTCATTGAGTGGGGTTGCCAAGCTTCCAAGAAATAACGAGTTTCCGAAATACCAGCAAATGTTTTTTTTCACGCAAACTTGATGACACTTGGTGGTAATGATCAGTACACAAATCCCACTTGGCTCACCAAATTTTGTTCTTCTAGGTTGAAGCGTTCGTCTACAGTAGCAGTTTTTATATTTAGGTTTCACTCTGTTCTCTCCTATATAGATAGATGAATTTGGAACTCTAAATCCAATATGGTTTGTAGTAGCTCTTTGAAACTTGACAAAGTAAAGGAGTTCTCAGTTTTGTCTCCATGGTTTTTTTCCGCTTCATGTAGCCCTAAGCAGAGACTGTGGAAAAGCACTTTCATTGAATGGGGTTGCCAATCTTCCAAGAAATTACGAGTTTCGAAAATACCAGCAAATATTTTGTCACCCAATGTTGATGATACGTGGTGGTAATGATCTGCACACAAATCACACTTGGCTCACCACATTTTGTTCTTCTAGGTTGAAGCATTCGTCTACAGTAGCAATTTTTATATTTAGGTTTAACTCTGTTCTCTCTTAAATAGATAGATGAATTTGGAACTCTAAATCCAACATGGTTTGTAGGAGCTCTTTGAAACTTGACAAAATAAAGGAGTTCTCAGTTTTGTCTCTATGATTTGTTTCCGCTTCATGTAGCCCTAAGCAGAGTCTGTGGAAAAGCACTTTCATTGAAAGGGGTTGCCAATTTTCCAAGAAATTACGAGTTTCCTAAATACCAGCAAATATTTTTTCACCCAATCTTGATGATACTTGGTGGTAATGATCGGTACAGAAATCCCACTGGGCTCACCAAATTTTGTCCTTCTAGGTTGAAGCGTTCGTCTACAGTAGCAGTTTTTATATTTAGGTTTCACTCTGTTCTCTGCGATATAGATAAAGGAATTTGGAACTCTAAATCCAACATGGTTTGTAGTAGCTCTTTGAAACTTGCCAAAATAAAGGAGTTCTCAGTTTTGTCTCTATGATTTTATTTCCGCTTCAAGTAACCCTAAGCAGAGACTGTGGAAAAGCACTTTCATTGAGAGGGGTTGCCAAGCTTCCAAGAATTTATGAGTTTCCGAAATAGCAGCAAATATTTTTTCACCCAATCTTGATGATACTTGGTGGTGATGATCAGTACACAAATCCCACTTGGCTCACCAAATGTTGTTCTTCTAGGTTGAAGCGTTCGTCTACAGTAGCAGTTTTTATATTTATGTTTCACTCTGTTCTCTCCTATATAGACAGTTGAATTTGGAACTCTAAATCCAATATGGTTTGTAATAGCTCTTTGAAACTTGACAAAATAAAAGAGTTCTCAGTTTTGTCCCTATGATTTGTTTCTTCTTCAAGTAGCCCTAAGCAGAGAGTGTGGAAAAGCACTTTCATTGAAAGGGGTTGCCAATCTTCCAAAATTTACGAGTTTCCGAAATACCAGCAAATATTTTTTCACCCAATTTTGATGATACTCGGTGGTGATGATCGGTACACAAATCAAACTTGGCTCACCAAATTTTGTTCTTCTAGGTTGAAGCGTTCATCTAGAGTAGCAGTTTTTATTTTTAGGTTTCACTCTGTTCTCTGCTTTATAGATAGATCAATTTGGAACTCTAAATCCCACATGGTTTGTAGTAGCTCTTTTAAACTTGACGAAATAAAGGAGTTCTCAGTTTTGTCTCTATGGTTTGTTTTTTCTTCAAGTAGCCCTAGGAACAGACTGTGGAAAAGCACTTTCATTGAGTGGGGTTGCCAAGCTTCTAAGAAATAACGAGTTTCCGAAATACCAACAAAAGGTTTTTCAGGCAAACTTGATGACACTTGGTGGTAATGATCAGTACACAAATCCCACTTGGCTCACCAAATTTTGTTCTTCTAGGTTGAAGCGTTCGTCTACAGTAGCAGTTTTTATATTTAGGTTTCACTCTGTTCTCTCCTATATAGATAGATGAATTTGGAACTCTAAATCCAATATGGTTTGTAGTAGCTCTTTAAACTTGACAAAGTAAAGGAGTTCTCAGTTTTGTCTCTATGAATTGTTTCCGCTTCATCTAGCCCTAAGCAGAGACTGTGGAAAAGCACTTTCATTGAAAGGGGTTGCCAATCTTCCAAGAAATTACGAGTTTCCGAAATACCAGCAAATATTTTGTCACCCATTGTTGATGATACATGGTGGCAATGATCGGTACACAAATTCTACTTGGCTCACCAAATTTTGTTCTTCTAGGTTGAAGCGTTCGTCTACAGTAGCAGTTTTTATATTTAGGTTTCACTCTGTTCTCTGCTATATAGATAGATGAATTTGGAACTCTAAATCCAACATGGTTTGTAGTAGCTCTTTGAAACTTGACAAAATAAAGGAGTTCTCAGTTTTGTGTCTATGATTTGTTTCCGCATCAAGTAGCCCTAAGCAGAGACTGTGGAAAAGCACTTTCATTGAGAGGGGTTGCCAAGCTTCCAAGAAATTACGAGGTTCCGAAATACCAGCAAATATTATTTCACCCAATATTGATGATACGTGCTGGTAATGACAAGTCCACAAATCCCACTTGGCTCACCAAAGTTTGTTCTTCTAATTTGAAGCGTTCGTTTACAGTAGCAGTTTTTATTTTTAGGTTTCACTCTGTTCTCCTATATAGATAGATGAATTTGGAACACTAAATCCAACTTGGTTTGTAGTAGCTCTTTGAAACTTGACAAAATAAAGGAGTTCTCAGATTTGTCTTTATGGTTTGTTTCCTCTTCAAGTACCCCTAGGAACAGACTGTGGAAAAGCACTTTCATTGAGTATGTTTGCCATGCTTCTAAGAAATAACGAGTTTCCGAAATACCAGCAAATATTTTTTCATGCAATCTTGATAACGCTTGGTGGTAATGATCAGTACACAAATCCCACTTGGCTCACCAAATTTTGTTCTTCTAGGTTGAAGCGTTCGTCTACAGTAGCAGTTTTTATATTTAGGTTTCATTCTGTTCTCTCCTATATAGATAGATGAATTTGGAACTCTAAATCCAATATGGTTTGTAGTAGCTCTTTGAAACTTGACAAAGTAAAGGAGTTCTCAGTTTTGTCTACGTGGTTTTTTTCCTCTTCAAGTAGCGCTAGGCACACACTGTTGAAAAGCACTTTCATTGAGAGGGGTTGCCAAGCTTCTAAGAAATAACGAGTTTCCAAAATACCAGCAAATATTTTTTCACCCAATGTTGATGATTCTTGGTGGTGAAGATCGGTACACAAATCCCACTTGGCTCACCAAATTTTGTTCTTCTAGGTTGAAGCGTTCGTCTACAGTAGCAGTTTTTATGTTTAGGTTTTCTGTTCTCCTATATAGATAGATGAATTTGGAACTCTAAATCCAACATGGTTTGTAGTGGTTCTTTGAAACCTGACAAAATAAAGGAGTTCTCACTTTTGTCTCCATGGTTTGTTTCCTCTTTAAGTATCTCTAGGCACAGACGGTGGAAAAGCACTTTCATTGAGAGGGGATGCCAAGCTTCTAAGAAATTACGAATTTCTGAAATACCAGCAAATATTTTTTCTCCCAATGTTGATGATACTTGGTGGAAATGATCAGTACACAAATCTCACTTGGCTCACCAAATTTTGTTCTTCTATGTTGAAGCGTTTGTCTACAGTAGCAGTTTTAATATTTAGGTTTCCCTCTGTTCTCTCCTATATAGATAGATGAATTTGGAACTCTAAATCCAACATGGTTTGTAGTAGCTCTTTGAAACTTGACAAAATAAAGGAGTTCTCAGTTTTGTCTCTAGGGTTTGTTTCCTCTTCAAGAAGCCCTAAACAGAGACTGTGGAAAAGCACTTTCATTGAAAGGCATTGCAAAGCTTCCAAGAAATTACGATTTTCCGAAATACCAGGAAATATTTTCTCACCCAATCTTGATGATACGTGGTGGTAATGACAAGTACACAAATCCCACTTGGCTCAACATATTTTGTTCTTCTAGGTTGAAGCGTTCGTCTACAGTAGCAGTTTTTATGTTTAGGTTTTCTGTTCTCCTATATAGATAGATGAATTTGGAACTCTAAATCCAACATGGTTTGTAGTAGCTTTTTGAAAGTTGACAAAATAAAGAGTTCTCAGTTTTGTCTCTATGGTTTGTTTCCTCTTCAAGTAGCCCTAGGCAAAGACGGTGGAAAAGCACTTTCATTATAGAGGGGTTGCCAAGCTTCTAAGAAATAACGTGTTTCTGAAAGACCAGCAAATATTTTTTCACCCAAGCTTGATGATACTTGGTGGTAAGGACAAGTACAAAAATCCCTCTTGGCTCACCAAATTTTGTTCTAGGTTGAAGCATTCGTCTACAGTAGCAGTTTTTATTTTTAGGTTTCCCTCTGTTCTCTCCTATATATATCGATGAATTTGGAACTCTAAATCCAACATGGTTTGTAGTAGCTCTTTGAAACTTGACAAAGTAAAGGAGTTCTCAGTTTTGTCTCTATGATTTGTTTCCGCTTCAAGTAGCCCTAAGAGGAGACTGTGGAAAAGCACTTTCATTGAGAGGGGTTGCCAAGCTTCCAAGAAATTACGAGTTTCCGAAATACCAGCAAGTATTTTTTCACCGAATCTTGATGATACTTGGTGGTAATGATCAGCACCCAAATAACACTTGGCTCACCAAATTTTGTTCTTCTAGGTTGAAGCGTTCGTTTACAATAGCAGTTTTTATATGTAGGTTTCACTCTGTTGTCTCCTATATAGACAGATGAATTTGGAACTCTAAATCCAATATGGTTTCTAGTAGCTCTTTCAAACTTGACAAAGTAAAGGAGTTCTCAGTTTTGTCTCTATGATTTGTTTTCTCTTTAAGTAGCCCTAGGCACAGACTGTGGAAAAGCACTTTCATTGAGAGGGGTTGCCAAACTTCCATGAAATTACGAGTTTCCGAAATACCAGCAAATATTTTTTCACCGAATCTTGATGATACTTCGTGGTATATATCAGTACACAACTCCCACTTGGCTCACAAAATTTTGTTCTTCTAGTTTGAAGCGTTCGTCTACTGTAGCAGTTTTTATATTTAGGTTTCTCTCTGTTCTCTCCTATATAGATAGATGAATTTGGAACTCTAAATCCAACATGGTTTGCAGTAGCTCTTTGAAACTTGACAAAATAAAGGAGTTCTCAGTTTTGTCTATGGTTTGTTTCCTCTTCAAGAAGCCCTAGGCACCGACGGTGGAAATGCACTTTCATTGAGAGGGGTTGCCAAACTTCTAAGAAATAACGTGTTTCCGAAATACCAGCAAATATTTTTTCACCCAATATTCATGATACTTGGTGGTATTGATCGGTACACAAATCCCACTTGGCTCACCAAATTTTGTTCTGCTTCGTTGAAGCGTTCGTCTACAGTAGCAGTTTTTATATTTAGGTTTCCCTCTGCTCTCTGCTATATAGATAGATGAATTTGGAACTCTAAATCCAACATGGTTTGTAGTAGCTCTTTGAAACTTGACAAAATAAAGTAGTTCTCAGTTTTGTCTCTATGTTTTGTTTCCTCTTCAAGTAGCCCTAGGCACAGACCATGGAAAAGCACTTTCATTGAGAGGGGTTGCCAAGCTTCCAAGAAATTACGAGTTTACGAAATACCAGCAAATATTTTTTCACCCAATCTTGACGATACTTGGTGGTAATGATCGGTACACAAATCCCACTTGATTCACCTAATTTTGTTCTTCTAGGTTGAAGCGTTCGTCTACAGTAGCAGTTTTTATGTTTAGGTTTCACTCTGATCCCTGCTATATAGATAGATGAATTTGGAACTCTAAATCCAACATGGTTTGTAGTGGTTCTTTGAAACCTGACAAAATAAAGGAGTTCTCACTTCTGTCTCCATGGTTTGTTTCCTCTTTAAGTATCCCTAGGCACAGACGGTGGAAAAGCACTTTCATTGAGAGGGGATGCCAAGCTTCTAAGAAATAACGAGTTTCCGAAATACCAGCAAATATTTTTTCACCCAATCTTGATGATACTTGGTGGTAAGGACAAGTCCACAAATCCCACTTGGCTCACCAAATTTTGTTCTTCTAGGTTGAAGCGTTTGTTTACAGTAGCAGTTTTTATTTTTAAGCTTCACTTTGTTCTCTCCTATATAGATAGATGAATTTGGAACTCTAAATCCAACATGGTTTGTAGTAGCTCTTTGAAACTTGACAAAATAAAGGAGTTCTCAGTTTTGTCTCTATGATTTTATTTCCGCTTCAAGTAACCCTAAGCAGAGACTGTGGAAAAGCACTTTCATTGAAAGGCATTGCAAAGCTTCCAAGAAATTACGATTTTCCGAAATACCAGGTAATATTTTCTCACCCAATCTTGATGATACGTGGTGGTAATGACAAGTACACAAATCCCACTTGGCTCAACATATTTTGTTCTGCTAGGTTGAAGCGTTCGTCTACAGTAGCAGTTTTTATATTTAGGTTTCACTCTGTTCTCTGCTATATAGATAGATGAATTTGGAACTCTAAATCCAACATGGTTTGTAGTAGCTTTTTGAAAGTTGACAAAATAAAGAGTTCTCAGTTTTGTCTCTATGGTTTGTTTCCTCTTCAAGTAGCCCTAGGCAAAGACGGTGGAAAAGCACTTTCATTATAGAGGGGTTGCCAAGCTTCTAAGAAATAACGTGTTTCCGAAATACCAGCAAATATTTTTTCACCCAAGCTTGATGATACTTGGTGGTAAGGACAAGTACAAAAATCCCTCTTGGCTCACCAAATTTTGTTCTAGGTTGAAGCATTCGTCTACAGTAGCAGTTTTTATTTTTAGGTTTCCCTCTGTTCTCTCCTATATATATCGATGAATTTGGAACTCTAAATCCAACATGGTTTGTAGTAGCTCTTTGAAACTTGACAAAGTAAAGGAGTTCTCAGTTTTGTCTCTATGATTTGTTTCCGCTTCAAGTAGCCCTAAGAGGAGACTGTGGAAAAGCACTTTCATTGAGAGGGGTTGCCAAGCTTCCAAGAAATTACGAGTTTCCGAAATACCAGCAAGTATTTTTTCACCGAATCTTGATGATACTTGGTGGTAATGATCAGCACCCAAATAACACTTGGCTCACCAAATTTTGTTCTTCTAGGTTGAAGCGTTCGTTTACAATAGCAGTTTTTATATGTAGGTTTAACTCTGTTGTCTCCTATATAGACAGATGAATTTGGAACTCTAAATCCAATATGGTTTGTAGTAGCTCTTTCAAACTTGACAAAGTAAAGGAGTTCTCAGTTTTGTCTCTATGATTTGTTTTCTCTTTAAGTAGCCCTAGGCACAGACTGTGGAAAAGCACTTTCATTGAGAGGGGTTGCCAAACTTCCATGAAATTACGAGTTTCCGAAATACCAGCAAATATTTTTTCACCGAATCTTGATGATACTTCGTGGTAAATATCAGTACACAACTCCCACTTGGCTCACAAATTTTGTTCTTCTAGTTTGAAGCGTTCGTCTACTGTAGCAGTTTTTATATTTAGGTTTCTCTCTGTTCTCTCCTATATAGATAGATGAATTTGGAACTCTAAATCCAACATGGTTTGCAGTAGCTCTTTGAAACTTGACAAAATAAAGGAGTTCTCAGTTTTGTCTCTATGGTTTGTTTCCTCTTCAAGAAGCCCTAGGCACCGACGGTGGAAATGCACTTTCATTGAGAGGGGTTGCCAAACTTCTAAGAAATAACGTGTTTCCGAAATACCAGCAAATATTTTTTCACCCAATATTCATGATACTTGGTGGTATTGATCGGTACACAAATCCCACTTGGCTCACCAAATTTTGTTCTGCTACGTTGAAGCGTTCGTCTACAGTAGCAGTTTTTATATTTAGGTTTCCCTCTGCTCTCTGCTATATAGATAGATGAATTTGGAACTCTAAATCCAACATGGTTTGTAGTAGCTCTTTGAAACTTGACAAAATAAAGTAGTTCTCAGTTTTGTCTCTATGTTTTGTTTCCTCTTCAAGTAGCCCTAGGCACAGACCATGGAAAACCACTTTCATTGAGAGGGGTTGCCAAGCTTCCAAGAAATTACGAGTTTACGAAATACCAGCAAATATTTTTTCACCCAATCTTGACGATACTTGGTGGTAATGATCGGTACACAAATCCCACTTGATTCACCTAATTTTGTTCTTCTAGGTTGAAGCGTTCGTCTACAGTAGCAGTTTTTATGTTTAGGTTTCACTCTGATCCCTGCTATATAGATAGATGAATTTGGAACTCTAAATCCAACATGGTTTGTAGTGGTTCTTTGAAACCTGACAAAATAAAGGAGTTCTCACTTCTGTCTCCATGGTTTGTTTCCTCTTTAAGTATCCCTAGGCACAGACGGTGGAAAAGCACTTTCATTGAGAGGGGATGCCAAGCTTCTAAGAAATAACGAGTTTCCGAAATACCAGCAAATATTTTTTCACCCAATCTTGATGATACTTGGTGGTAAGGACAAGTCCACAAATCCCACTTGGCTCACCAAATTTTGTTCTTCTAGGTTGAAGCGTTTGTTTACAGTAGCAGTTTTTATTTTTAAGCTTCACTTTGTTCTCTCCTATATAGATAGATGAATTTGGAACTCTAAATCCAACATGGTTTGTAGTAGCTCTTTGAAACTTGACAAAATAAAGGAGTTCTCAGTTTTGTCTCTATGATTTTATTTCCGCTTCAAGTAACCCTAAGCAGAGACTGTGGAAAAGCACTTTCATTGAAAGGCATTGCAAAGCTTCCAAGAAATTACGATTTTCCGAAATACCAGGAAATATTTTCTCACCCAATCTTGATGATACGTGGTGGTAATGACAAGTACACAAATCCCACTTGGCTCAACATATTTTGTTCTGCTAGGTTGAAGCGTTCGTCTACAGTAGCAGTTTTTATATTTAGGTTTCACTCTGTTCTCTGCTATATAGATAGATGAATTTGGAACTCTAAATCCAACATGGTTTGTAGTAGCTTTTTGAAAGTTGACAAAATAAAGAGTTCTCAGTTTTGTCTCTATGGTTTGTTTCCTCTTCAAGTAGCCCTAGGCAAAGACGGTGGAAAAGCACTTTCATTATAGAGGGGTTGCCAAGCTTCTAAGAAATAACGTGTTTCCGAAATACCAGCAAATATTTTTTCACCCAAGCTTGATGATACTTGGTGGTAAGGACAAGTACAAAAATCCCTCTTGGCTCACCAAATTTTGTTCTAGGTTGAAGCATTCGTCTACAGTAGCAGTTTTTATTTTTAGGTTTCCCTCTGTTCTCTCCTATATATATCGATGAATTTGGAACTCTAAATCCAACATGGTTTGCAGTAGCTCTTTGAAACATGACAAAATAAAGAGTTCTCAGTTTTGTCTCTATGGTTTGTTTCCTCTTCAAGAAGCCCTAGGCACCGACGGTGGAAATGCACTTTCATTGAGAGGGGTTGCCAAACTTCTAAGAAATAACGTGTTTCCGAAATACCAGCAAATATTTTTTCACCCAATATTCATGATACTTGGTGGTATTGATCGGTACACAAATCCCACTTGGCTCACCAAATTTTGTTCTGCTACGTTGAAGCATTCGTCTACAGTAGCAGTTTTTATATTTAGGTTTCCCTCTGCTCTCTGCTATATAGATAGATGAATTTGGAACTCTAAATCCAACATGGTTTGTAGTAGCTCTTTGAAACTTGACAAAATAAAGTAGTTCTCAGTTTTGTCTCTATGTTTTGTTTCCTCTTCAAGTAGCCCTAGGCACAGACCATGGAAAAGCACTTTCATTGAGAGGGGTTGCCAAGCTTCCAAGAAATTACGAGTTTACGAAATACCAGCAAATATTTTTTCACCCAATCTTGACGATACTTGGTGGTAATGATCGGTACACAAATCCCACTTGACTCACCTAATTTTGTTCTTCTAGGTTGATGCGTTCATTTTCAGTAGCAGTTTTTATGTTTAGGTTTCACTCTGATCCCTGCTATATAGATAGATGAATTTGGAACTCTAAATACAACATGGTTTGTAGTGGTTCTTTGAAACCTGACAAAATAAAGGAGTTCTCATTTCTGTCTCCATGGTTTGTTTCCTCTTTAAGTATCCCTAGGCACAGACGGTGGAAAAGCACTTTCATTGAGTAGGTTTGCCATGCTTCTAAGAAATAACGAGTTTCCGAAATACCAGCAAATATTTTTTCATGCAATCTTGATAACGCTTGGTGGTAATGATCAGTACACAAATCCCACTTGGCTCACCAAATTTTGTTCTTCTAGGTTGAAGCGTTCGTCTACAGTAGCAGTTTTTATATTTAGGTTTCATTCTGTTCTCTCCTATATAGATAGATGAATTTGGGACTCTAAATCCAATATGGTTTGTAGTAGCTCTTTGAAACTTGACAAAGAAAAGGAGTTCTCAGTTTTGTCTCCATGGTTTTTTTCCTCTTCAAGTAGCCCTAGGCACACACTGTTGAAAAGCACTTTCATTGAGAGGGGTTGCCAAGCTTCTAAGAAATAACGAGTTTCCAAAATACCAGCAAATATTTTTTCACCCAATGTTGATGATACTTGGTGGTGAAGATCAGTACACAAATCCCACTTGGCTCACCAAATTTTGTTCTTCTAGGTTGAAGCGTTCGTCTACAGTAGCAGTTTTTATGTTTAGGTTTCACTCTGATCCCTGCTATATAGATAGATGAATTTGGAACTCTAAATCCAACATGGTTTGTAGTAGCTCTTTGAAACTTGACAAAATAAAGGAGTTCTCAGTTTTGTCTCTATGGTTTGTTTCCTCTTCAAGTAGTCCTAGGCACAGAGGGTGGAAAAGCACTCTCATTGAGAGGGGTTGCCAACCTTCCAAGAAATTACCAGTTTCCGAAACACCAGCAAATATTTTTTCACCCAATCTTGATGATACTTGGTGGTAATGATTGGTACACAAATCCAACTTGACTCACCAAATTTTGTTCTTCTAGGTGTATGCGTTCGTTTTCAGTAGCAGTTTTAATTTTTAGGTTCCACTCTCTTCTCTCTTATATAGATAGATGAATTTGGAACTCTAAATCCAACATGGTTTGTAGTAGCTCTTTGAAACTTGACAAAATAAAGGAGTTCTCAGTTTTGTCTCCATGGTTTGTTTCCTCTTCAAATACCCCTGGCACAGACTGTGGAAAAGCACTTTCATTGAGAGGGGTTGACAAGCTTCTAAGAAATAACGAGTTTCTGAAATACCAGAAAATATTTTTTCACCCAATGTTGATGATACTTGGTGGTAATGATCAGTACACAAATCCCACTTGGCTCACCAAATTTTGTTCTTCTAGGTTGAAGCGTTCGTTGACAGTAGCAGTTTTTATATTTAGGTTTTACTCTGTTCTCTCCTATATAGATAGTTGAATTTGGAACTCTAAATCCAATATGGTTTGCAGTAGCTCTTTGAAACTTGGCAAAATAAAGTAGTTCTCAGTTTTGTCTCTATGTTTTGTTTCCTCTTCAAGTAGTCCTAGGCACCGACGGTGGAAAACCACTTTCATTGAGAGGGGTTGCCAAGCTTCTAAGAAATATCGAGTTTCCGAAATACCAGCAAATAATTTTTCACCGAATCTTGATGATACTTGGCGGTAATGATCGGTACACAAATCCCACTTGACTCACCAAATTTTGTTCTAGGTTGAAGCGATCGTTTACAGTAGCAATTCATATTTTTAGGTTTCCCTCTGTTCTCTCCTGTATAGATAGATGAATTTTGAACATTAAATCCAACATGGTGTTTAGTAGCTCTTTGAAATTTGACAAAATAAAGGAGTTCTCAGTTTTGTCTCCATGGTTTGTTTCCTCTTCAAATATCCCTGGCACAGACTGTGGAAAAGCACTTCCATTGAGAGGGGTTGCCAAGCTTCTAAGAAATAACGAGTTTCAGAAATACCAGCAAATATTTTTTCTCCCAATCTTGATGATACTTGGTGGTAATGACAAGTACACAAATCCCACTTGGCTCACCAAATTTTGTTCTTCTAGGTTGAAGCGTTCGTCTACAGTAGCAGTTTTTATGTTTAGGTTTCACTCTGTTCTCTGCTATATAGATAGATGAATTTGGAACTCTAAATCCCACATGGTTTGTAGTGGCTCTTTGAAACTTGACAAAATAAAGAAGTTCTCAGTTTTGTCTCTATGGTTTGTTTCCTCTTCAAGTAGCCCTAAGCACAGACGGTGGAAAAGCACTTTCATTGAGAGGGGTTGCCAAGCTTCCAAGACATTACGAGTTTCCGAAATACCAGCAATTATTTTTTCACCCAATCTTGATGACACTTGGTGGTAATGATCAGTACACAAATCCTACTTGGCTCACCAAATTTTGTTCTTCTGGGTTGAAGAGTTCGTCTACAGTAGCAGTTTTTTATATTTGGGTTTCACTCTGTACTCTCCTATAAAGATAGATGAATTTAGAACTCTAAATCCAACATGGTTTGTAGTAGCTCTTTGAAACTTGATAAAATAAAGGAGGTCTCAGTTTTGTCTCTATGGTTTGTTTCCTCTTCAAGTAGCCCTAGGCACAGACTGTGGAAAAGCACTTTCATTGAGAGGGGTTGCCAAGCTTATAAGAAATAACGTTTTTCCGAAATACCAGCAAATATTTTTGCACCCAATATTGATGATACTTGGTGGTAAGGACAAGTATACAAATCCCACTTGGCTCACCAAATTTTGTTCTTCTAGGTTGAAGCATTCGTCTACAGTAGCAGTTTTTATTTTTACGTTTTACTCGGTTCTCTCCTATATAGATAGATGAATTTAGAACTCTAAATCCAACATGGTTTGTAGTAGCTCTTTAAAACTTGACAAAATAAATGAGTTCTCAGTTTTGTCTTTATTATTTGTTTCCGCTTCAAGTAGCCCTAAGCAGAGACTGTGGAAAATCACTTTCAATGAGAGTGGTTGCCAAGCATCTAAGACATAACGAGTTTCCGAATTACCAGCAAATATTTTTTCACCCAATCTTGATGATACTTGGTGGTGAAGATCGGTAAACAAATCCAACTTGGCTCACCAAATTTTGTTCTTCTAGGTTGAAGCGTTCGTCTACAGTAGCAGTTTTTATATTTAGGTTTCACTCTGTTATCTCCTATATAGATAGATGAATTTGGAACTCAAAATCCAATATGATTTGGAGTAGCTCTTTGAAACTTTACAAAATAAAGGAGTTCTCAGTTTTGTCTCTATGATTTGTTTCCGCTTCAAGTAGCCCTAAGCAGAGACTGTGGAAAAGCACTTTCATTGAGAGGGGTTGCCAAGCTTCCAAGAAATTACCAGTTTCCGAAATACCAGCAAATATATTTTCACCCAATCTTGATGATACGTGGTGATAATGATCAGTACACCAAACCCACTTGGCTCAACAAATTTTGTTCTTCTAGATTGAAGCGTTCGTCTACAGTAGCAGTTCTTATATTTAGGTTTCACTCTGTTCTCTCCTATATAGATAGATGAATTTGGAACTCTAAATATAACATGGTTTGTAGTAGCTCTTTGACACTTGACAAAATAAAGGAGTTCTCAGTTTTGTTTCTATCGTTTGTTTCCTCTTCAAGTAGTCCTAGGCATAGACGGTGGAAAAGCACTTTCCTTGAGAGGGGTTGCCAAGCTTCCAAGAAATTACGAGTTTCCGAAATACCAGCAAAAATTTTTTCACCCAATCTTGATGACACTTGGTGGTAATGACAAGTCCACAATCCCACTTGGCTCACCAAATTTTGTTCTTCAGAATTAAAGCGTTCTTTAACAGTAGCAGTTTTTATTCTTAGGTTTCACTCTGTTCTCTCCTATATAGATAGATGAATTTGGAACTCTAAATCCACCATGGTTTGTAGTAGCTCTTTGAACCTTGACAAAATAAAGTGTTTCTCAGTTTTGTCTCTATGATTTGTTTCCGCTTCAAGTAGCCCTAAGCAGAGACTGTGGAAAAGCACTTTCATTGAGAGGGGTTGCCAAGCTTCTAAGAAATAATGAGTTTCCAAATTACCAGCAAATATTTTTTCACCCAATCTTGGTGATAGTTGGTGGTGAAGATCAGTACACCAATCTCACTTGGCTCACAACATTTTGTTCTTCTCGGTTGAAGCGTTCATCTACAGTAGCAGTTTTTATATTTAGGTTTCACTCTGTTCTCTGCTATATAGATAGATGAATTTGGAACTCTAAATCCAACATGGTTTGTAGTAGCTCTTTGAAACTTCACAAAAGAAAGGAGTTCTCATTTTGGCTCTATGGTTTGTTTCCTCTTCAATTAGCCGTCGCACCGATGGTGGAAAGGCACTTTCATTGAGAGGGGTTGTCAAGCTTCTAAGAAATAATGAGTTTCCAAATTACCAGCAAATATTTTTTCACCCAATCTTGGTGATACTTGGTGTTGAAGATCAGTACACCAATCCCACTTGGCTCACAACATTTTGTTCTTCTCCTTTGAAGCGTTCATCTACAGTAGCAGTTATTATATTTAGGTTTCACTCTGTTCTCCCCTATATAGATAGATGATTTTGGAACTCTAAATCCAACATGGTTTGTAGTAGCTCTTTGAAACTGGACAAAATAAAGGAGTTCTCAGTTTTGTTTCTATGGTTTGTTTCCTTTTCAAGTAGTCCTAGGTACAGACTGTGGAAAAGCACTTTCATTGAGTGGGGTTGCCAAGCTTCTAAGAAATAACGAGTTTCCGAAAAACCAGCAAACATTTTTTCACCCTATCTTGATGATTCTTGGTGGTAATGATCAGTACACAAATCCCACTTGGCTCACCAAATTTTGTTCTTGTAGATTGAAGCGTTCGTCTACAGTAGCAGTTTCTTTATTTAGGTTTCACACTGTTCTCTCTTATATAGATAGATATATTAGGAACTCTAAATCTAACATGGTTTGTAGTAGCGCTATGGAACATGACAAAATAAAGGGTTTCTCAGTTTTGTCTCTATGGTTTGTTTTCTCTTCAAGTAGCCCTAAGAAGAGACTTTGGAAAAGCACTTTCATTGAGAGAGGTTGCCAAGATTCTTAGAAATTACGAGTTTCCGAAATACCAGCAAATATTTTTTCACCCAATCTTGATGATACGTGGTGGTAATGACAAGTACACAAATCCCACTTGGCTCATCAAATTTTCTTCTTCTAGGTTGAAGCGTTCGTCTACAGTACCAGTTTTTATTTTTAGGTTTCACTCTGTTCTCTCCTATATAGATAGATGAATTTGGAACTCTAAATGCAACTTGGTTTGTAGTGGTGCTTTGAAAATTGACAAAATAAAGGAGTACTCAGTGTTTTCTCTATGGTTTGTTTCCTCTTCAAGTAGCCCTAGGCACAGACTGTTGAAAAGCACTTTCATTGAGATTGTTTGCCAAGATTCTAAGAAATAACGAGTTTCCGAAATACCAGCAAATATTTTATCACCTACTCTTGATGATACGAGGTGGTAATGATCAGTACACAAATCCCACTTGGCTCACCAAATTGTATTCTTCTAGCTTGAAGCGTTCGTCTACAGGAGCAGTTTTTATATTTTGGTTTCACTCTGTTCTCTCCTATATATATAGATGAATTGGAACTCTAAATCCAACATGGTTTGTAGTGGTTCTTTGAAACTTGACAAAATAAAGGAGTACTCAGTTTTGTCTCTATGGTTTGTTTCCTCTTAAAGTAGCCCTAGGCACAGACTGTTGAAAAGCACTTTCATTGAGAGGGGTTGCCAAGATTCTAAGAAATAACGAGTTTACGAAATTCCAGCAAATAATTTTTAACCCAATCTTGATGATACTTGGTGGTAATGATAAGTACACAAATCCCACTTGGCTCACCAAATATTGTTCTTCCAGGTTGAAGCGTTCGTCTACAGTTGCAGTTTTTATGTTTAGGTTTCACTCTCTTCTCTGCTATATAGATAGATGAATTTGGAACTCTAAATCTAACATTGTTTGTAGTGGTTCTTTGAAACTTGACAAAATAAAGGAGTTCTGAGTTTTGTCTCTATGGTTTATTTCCTCTTCAAGTAGCCCTAGGCACAGACTGTGGAAAAACACTTTCATTGAGAGGAGTTGCCAAGCTTCTAAGAAATAAAGAGTTTTCGAAATACCAGCAAATATTTTATCACCTACTCTTGATGATACGAGGTGGTAATGATCAGTACACAAATCCCACTTGGCTCACCAAATATTGTTCTTCCAGGTTGAAGCGTTCGTCTACAGTAGCAGTTTTTATGTTTAGGTTTCACTCTCTTCTCTGCTATATAGATAGATGAATTTGGAACTCTAAATCCAACATGGTTTGTAGTGGTTCTTTGAAACTTGACAAAATAAAGGAGTACTCAGTTTTGTCTCTATGGTTTGTTTCCTCTTAAAGTAGCCCTAGGCACAGACTGTTGAAAAGCACTTTCATTGAGAGGGGTTGCCAAGATTCTAAGAAATAACGAGTTTACGAAATTCCAGCAAATAATTTTTAACCCAATCTTGATGATACTTGGTGGTAATGATAAGTACACAAATCACACTTGGCTCACCAAATTTTGTTCATCTAGGTTGAAGCATTCGTCTACAGTGGCAGTTTTTATTTTTAGGTTTAACTCTGTTCTCTCCTATATAGATAGATGAATTTGGAACTCTAAATTCAACATGGTTTGTAGTAGCTCTTTGAAAGTTGACAAAAGAAAGGAGTTCCCAGATTTGTCTCTATGGTTTGTTTCCTATTCAATTAGCCTTAGGCACCAACGGTGGAAACCACTTTCATTGAGAGGGGTGCCAAGCTTCTAAGAAATAACGAGTTTACGAAATAACAGCAAATATTTTTTCACCCAAGGTTGATGATACGTGGTGGTAATGATCAGTACACAAATCCAACTTTGCTCACCAAATTATGTTCTTCTAGTTTGAATTGTTCATCTACAGTAGCAGTTTTTATATTTAGGTTTCACTCTGTTCTCTGCTATATAGATAGATGAATTTGGAACTCTAAATCAAACATACTTTGTAGTAGCTCTTTGAAACTTGACAAAAGAAAGGAGTTCTCAGTATTGTCTCTATGGTTTGTTTCCTCTTCAATTAGCCCTACCACCGTCGGTGGCAAAGCACTTTCATTGAGAGGGGTTGCCAAGCTTCCAAGAAATTACGAGTTTCCGAAATACCAGCAAATATTTTATCACCTACTCTTGATGATACATGGTGGTAATGATCAGTACACAAATCCCACTTGGCTCACCAAATTGTATTCTTCTAGGTAGAAGCGTTCGTCTACAGCAGCAGTTTTTATATTTTGGTTTCACTCTGTTCTCTCTTATATAGATAGATAAATTTGGAACTCTAAATCCAACATGGTTTGTAGTAGCTCTGTGGAACTTGACAAAATAAAGTGTTTCTCAGTTTTGTCACTATGGTTTGTTTCCTCTTCAAGTAGCCCTAAGCAGAGACTGTGGAAAAGCACTTTCATTAAAAGGGGTTGCCAAGCTTCAAAGAAATTACGAGTTTCCGAAATAACGGCAAATATTTTTACACCCAATCTTGATGGTACGTGGTGGTAATGACAAGTACACAAATCCCAGTTGGCTCACCAAATTCTGTTCTTCTATGTTGAAGCGTTCGTCTAGAGTAGCAGTTTTTATGTTTAGGTTTAACTCTGATCCCTGCTATATAGATAAATGAATTTGATCTCTAAATCCAACATGGTTTGTAGTGGCTCTTTAAAACTTGACAAAATAAAGGAGTTCTCAGTTTTTTCTCCATGGTTTGTTTCCTCTTCAAGTATCCCTAGGCACAGACTTTGGAAAAGCACTTTCATTGAGAGGGGTTGCCAAGCTTCTAAGAAATAACGAGCTTCCAAAATACCAGCAAATATTTTTTCACCCAATCTTGATGATACTTGGTGGTAATGACAAGAACACAAATCACACTTGGCTCACCAATTTTGTTCTTCTAGGTTGAAGCGTTCGTCTACAGTAGTAGTTTTTATTTTTAGGTTTCACTCTGTTCTCTCCTATATAGATAGATGATTTTGGAACTCTAAATTCAACATGGTTTGTAGTAGCTCTTTGAAACTTGTCAAAATAAAAGAGTTCTCAGTTTTGTCTCTATGGTTTGTTTCCTTTTCAAGTAGCCCTAGGCACAGACTGTGGAAAAGCACTTTCATTGAGAGGGGTTGTCAAGGTTCTAAGAAATAACGAGTTTCCGAAATACTAGCAAATATTTTTTCACCCAACCTTGATGATACTTGGTGTTGATGATCGGTACACAAATCCCACTTGGCTCACCAAATTCTTTTCTTCTAAGTTGAAGCGTTCGTCTACAGAAGCAGTTTTTATATTTAGGTTTCACTCTGTTCTCTCCTATATAGATAGATTAATTTGGAACTCTAAATCCAATATGGTTTGCAGTAGCTCTTTGAAACTTGACAAAATAAAGGAGTTCTCAGTTTTGACTCTATGGTTTGTTTCCTCCTCAAATAGCCCTAGGCACAGACGGTGGAAAAGCACTTTCATTGAGAGGGGTTGCCAAACCTCTAAGAAATAACGAGTTTCCGAAATACCAGCAAATATTTTTTCACCCAAGGTTGATGATACGTGGTGGTAATGATCAGTACACAAATCCAACTTTGCTCACCAAATTATGTTCTTCTGGTTTGAATTGTTCATCTACAGTAGCACTTTTTATATTTAGGTTTCACTCTGTTCTCTGTTATATAGATAGATGAATTTGGAACTCTAAATCCAACATACTTTGTAGTAGCTCTTTGAAACTTGACAAAAGAAAGGAGTTCTCAGTATTGTCTCTGTGGTTTGTTTCCTCTTCAATTAGCCCTACCACCGTCAGTGGCAAAGCACTTTCATTGAGAGGGGTTGCCAAGCTTCCAAGAAATTACGAGTTTCCGAAATACCAGCAAATATTTTATCACCTACTCTTGATGATACGTGGTGGTAATGATCAGTACACAAATCCAACTTTGCTCACCAAATTATGTTCTTCTAGTTTGAATTGTTCATCTACAGTAGCAGTTTTTATATTTAGGTTTCACTCTGTTCTCTGCTATATAGATAGATGAATTTGGAACTCTAAATCAAACATACTTCGTAGTAGCTCTTTGAAACTTGACAAAAGAAAGGAGTTCTCAGTATTGTCTCTATGGTTTGTTTCCTCTTCAATTAGCCCTACCACCGTCGGTGGCAAAGCACTTTCATTGAGAGGGGTTGCCAAGCTTCCAAGAAATTACGAGTTTCTGAAATACCAGCAAATATTTTATCACCTACTCTTGATGATACATGGTGGTAATGATCAGTACACAAATCCCACTTGGCTCACCAAATTGTATTCTTCTAGGTAGAAGCGTTCGTCTACAGCAGCAGTTTTTATATTTTGGTTTCACTCTGTTCTCTCTTATATAGATAGATAAATTTGGAACTCTAAATCCAACATGGTTTGTAGTAGCTCTTTGGACCTTGACAAAATAAAGTGTTTCTCAGTTTTGTCTCTATGGTTTGTTTCCTCTTCAAGTAGCCCTAAGCAGAGACTGTGGAAAAGCACTTTCATTAAAAGGGGTTGCCAAGCTTCCAAGAAATTACGAGTTTCCCAAATAACAGCAAATATTTTTTCACCAAATCTTGATGGTACGTGGTGGTAATGACAAGTACAGAAATCCCAGTTGGCTCACCAAATTGTGTTCTTCTATGTTGAAGCATTCGTCTAGAGTAGCAGTTTTTATGTTTAGGTTTAACTCTGATCCCTGCTATATAGATAGATGAATTTGGTACTCTAAATCCAACATGGTTTGTAGTGGTTCTTTGAAACCTGACAAAATAAAGGAGTTCTCACTTTTGTCTCTATGGTTTGTTTCCTCTTCAAGTAGCGCTAGGCACAGACTGTTGAATAGCACTTTCATAGAGAGGGGTTGCCAAGATTCTAAAAATAACGAGTTTCCGAAATATCAGCAAATATTTTTTCACCCAATCTTGATGATACTTGGTGGTAATGACAAGTACACAAATCCCACTTGGCTCACCAAATTTTGTTCTTCTAGGTTGAAGCGTTCGTCTACAGCAGCAGTTTTTATTTTTAGGTTTCACTCTGTTCTCTCCAATATTGATAGACGAATTTGGAACTCTAAATCCAACATGGTTTCTAGTAGCTCTTTGAAACTTGTCAAAGTAAAAGAGTTCTCAGTTTTGTCTCTATGGTTTGTTTCCTCTTCAAGTAGCCCTAGGCACAGACTGTGGAAAAGAACTTTCATTGAGATTGGTTGCCAAGCTTCTAAGAAATAACGAGTTTCCGAAATACTACCAAATATTTTTTCACCCAATCTTGATGATACTTGGTGGTGATGATCGGTACACAAACCCAACTTGGCTCACCAAATTCTGTCTTCTAAGTTGAAGCGTTCGTCTACAGTAGCAGTTTTTATATATAGGTTTCACTCTGTTCTCTCCTATATAGATAGATGAATTTGGAACTCTAAATCCAATATGGTTTCCAGTAGCTCTTTGAAACTTGACAAAAAAAAAGGAGTTCTCAGTTTTGACTCTTTGGTTTGTTTCCTCTTCAAGTAGCCCTAGGCACAGACGGTGGAAAAGCACTTTCTATGAGAGGGGTTGCCAAAACTCTAAGAAATAACGAGTTTCCGAAATACCAGCAAATATTTTTTCACCCAAGGTTGATGATACGTGGTGGTAATGATCAGTACACAAATCCAACTTTGCTCACCAAATTATGTTCTTCTAGTTTGAATTGTTCATCTACAGTAGCAGTTTTTATATTTAGGTTTCACTCTGTTCTCTGCTATATAGATAGATGAATTTGGAACTCTAAATCAAACATACTTTGTAGTAGCTCTTTGAAACTCGACAAAAGAAAGGAGTTCTCAGTATTGTCTCTATGGTTTGTTTCCTCTTCAATTAGCCCTACCACCGTCGGTGGCAAAGCACTTTCATTGAGAGGGGTTGCCAAGCTTCCAAGAAATTACGAGTTTCCGAAATACCAGCAAATATTTTATCACCTACTCTTGATGATACATGGTGGTAATGATCAGTACACAAATCCCACTTGGCTCACCAAATTGTATTCTTCTAGGTAGAAGCATTCGTCTACAGCACCAGTTTTTATATTTTGGTTTCACTCTGTTCTCTCTTATATAGATAGATAAATTTGGAACTCTAAATCCAACATGGTTTGTAGTAGCTCTGTGGAACTTGACAAAATAAAGTGTTTCTCAGTTTTGTCTCTATGGTTTGTTTCCTCTTCATGTAGCCCTAAGCAGAGACTGTTGAAAAGCACTTTCATTGAAATGGGTTGCCAAGCTTCCAAGAAATTACGAGTTTCCGAAATAACAGCAAATATTTTTTCACCCAATCTTGATGATACGTGGTGGTAATGACAAGTACACAAATCCCAGTTGGCTCACCAAATTCTGTTCTTCTATGTTGAAGCGTTCGTCTAGAGTAGCAGTTTTTATGTTTAGGTTTAACTCTGATTCCTGCTATATAGATAGATGAATTTGGAACTCTAAATCCAACATGGTTTGTAGTGGTTCTTTGAAACCTGACAAAATAAAGGAGTTCTCACTTTTTTCTATATGGTTTGTTTCCTCTTCAAGTAGCCCTAGGCACAGACTGTTGAAAAACACTTTCATTGAGAGGGGTTGCCAAGATTCTAAGAATAACGTGTTTCCAAAATATCAGCAAATATTATTTCACCCAATCTTGATGATACTTGGTGATAATGACCAGTACACAAATCCCACTTGGCTCACCAAATTGTATTCTTCTAGGTTGAAGCGTTCGTCTACAGGAGCAGTTTTTATATTTTGGTTTCACTCTGTTCTCTCCTATATATATAGATGAATTGGAACTCTAAATCCAACATGGTTTGTAGTGGTTCTTTGAAACTTGACAAAATAAAGGAGTACTCAGTTTTGTCTCTATGGTTTGTTTCCTCTTAAAGTAGCCCTAGGCACAGACTGTTGAAAAGCACTTTCACTGAGAGGGGTTGCCAAGATTCTAAGAAATAACGAGTTTACGAAATTCCAGCAAATAATTTTTAACCCAATCTTGATGACACTTGGTGGTAATGATAAGTACACAAATCCCACTTGGCTCACCAAATATTGTTCTTCCAGGTTGAAGCGTTCGTCTACAGTAGCAGTTTTTATGTTTAGGTTTCACTCTCTTCTCTGCTATATAGATAGATGAATTTGGAACTCTAAATCCAACATTGTTTGTAGTGGTTCTTTGAAACTTGACAAAATAAAGGAGTTCTGAGTTTTGTCTCTATGGTTTATTTCCTCTTCAAGTAGCCCTAGGCACAGACTGTGGAAAAACACTTTCATTGAGAGGAGTTGCCAAGCTTCTAAGAAATAAAGAGTTTTCGAAATACCAGCAAATATTTTATCACCTACTCTTGATGATACGAGGTGGTAATGATCAGTACACAATTCCCACTTGGCTCACCAAATATTGTTCTTCCAGGTTGAAGCGTTCGTCTACAGTAGCAGTTTTTATGTTTAGGTTTCACTCTCTTCTCTGCTATATAGATACATGAATTTGGAACTCTAAATCCAACATGGTTTGTAGTGGTTCTTTGAAACTTGACAAAATAAAGGAGTACTCAGTTTTGTCTCTATGGTTTGTTTCCTCTTAAAGTAGCCCTAGGCACAGACTGTTGAAAAGCACTTTCATTGAGAGGGGTTGCCAAGATTCTAAGAAATAACGAGTTTACGAAATTCCAGCAAATAATTTTTAACCCAATCTTGATGATACTTGGTGGTAATGATAAGTACACAAATCACACTTGGCTCACCAAATTTTGTTCATCTAGGTTGAAGCATTCGTCTACAGTGGCAGTTTTTATTTTTAGGTTTAACTCTGTTCTCTCCTATATAGATAGATGAATTTGGAACTCTAAATTCAACATGGTTTGTAGTAGCTCTTTGAAAGTTGACAAAAGAAAGGAGTTCCCAGATTTGTCTCTATGGTTTGTTTCCTATTCAATTAGCCTTAGGCACCAACGGTGGAAACCACTTTCATTGAGAGGGGTGCCAAGCTTCTAAGAAATAACGAGTTTACGAAATAACAGCAAATATTTTTTCACCCAAGGTTGATGATACGTGGTGGTAATGATCAGTACACAAATCCAACTTTGCTCACCAAATTATGTTCTTCTAGTTTGAATTGTTCATCTAGTTTGAATTGTAGCAGTTTTTATATTTAGGTTTCACTCTGTTCTCTGCTATATAGATAGATGAATTTGGAACTCTAAATCAAACATACTTTGTAGTAGCTCTTTGAAACTTGACAAAAGAAAGGAGTTCTCAGTATTGTCTCTATGGTTTGTTTCCTCTTCAATTAGCCCTACCACCGTCGGTGGCAAAGCACTTTCATTGAGAGGGGTTGCCAAGCTTCCAAGAAATTACGAGTTTCCAAAATACCAGCAAATATTTTATCACCTACTCTTGATGATACATGGTGGTAATGATCAGTACACAAATCCTACTTGGCTCACCAAATTGTATTCTTCTAGGTAGAAGCGTTCGTCTACAGCAGCAGTTTTTATATTTTGGTTTCACTCTGTTCTCTCTTATATAGATAGATAAATTTGGAACTCTAAATCCAACATGGTTTGTAGTAGCTCTGTGGAACTTGACAAAATAAAGTGTTTCTCAGTTTTGTCTCTATGGTTTGTTTCCTCTTCAAGTAGCCCTAAGCAGAGACTGTGGAAAAGCACTTTCATTAAAGGGGTTGCCAAGCTTCCAAGAAATTACGAGTTTCCGAAATAACAGCAAATATTTTTTCACCCAATCTTGATGGTACGTGGTGGTAATGACAAGTACACAAATCCCAGTTGGCTCACCAAATTCTGTTCTTCTATGTTGAAGCGTTCGTCTAGAGTAGCAGTTTTTATGTTTAGGTTTAACTCTGATCCCTGCTATATAGATAAATGAATTTGATCTCTAAATCCAACATGGTTTGTAGTGGCTCTTTAAAACTTGACAAAATAAAGGAGTTCTCAGTTTTTTCTCCATGGTTTGTTTCCTCTTCAAGTATCCCTAGGCACAGACTTTGGAAAAGCACTTTCATTGAGAGGGGTTGCCAAGCTTCTAAGAAATAACGAGCTTCCAAAATACCAGCAAATATTTTTTCACCCAATCTTGATGATACTTGGTGGTAATGACAAGAACACAAATCACACTTGGCTCACCAAATTTTGTTCTTCTAGGTTGAAGCGTTCGTCTACAGTAGTAGTTTTTATTTTTAGGTTTCACTCTGTTCTCTCCTATATAGATAGATGATTTTGGAACTATAAATTCAACATGGTTTGTAGTAGCTCTTTGAAACTTGTCAAAATAAAAGAGTTCTCAGTTTTGTCTCTATGGTTTGTTTCCTTTTCAAGTAGCCCTAGGCACAGACTGTGGAAAAGCACTTTCATTGAGAGGGGTTGTCAAGGTTCTAAGAAATAACGAGTTTCCGAAATACTAGCAAATATTTTTTCACCCAACCTTGATGATACTTGGTGTTGATGATCGGTACACAAATCCCACTTGGCTCACCAAATTCTTTTCTTCTAAGTTGAAGCGTTCGTCTACAGAAGCAGTTTTTATATTTAGGTTTCACTCTGTTCTCTCCTATATAGATAGATTAATTTGGAACTCTAAATCCAATATGGTTTGCAGTAGCTCTTTGAAACTTGACAAAATAAAGGAGTTCTCAGTTTTGACTCTATGGTTTGTTTCCTCCTCAAGTAGCCCTAGGCACAGACGGTGGAAAAGCACTTTCATTGAGAGGGGTTGCCAAACCTCTAAGAAATAACGAGTTTCCGAAATACCAGCAAATATTTTTTCACCCAAGGTTGATGATACGTGGTGGTAATGATCAGTACACAAATCCAACTTTGCTCACCAAATTATGTTCTTCTGGTTTGAATTGTTCATCTACAGTAGCACTTTTTATATTTAGGTTTCACTCTGTTCTCTGTTATATAGATAGATGAATTTGGAACTCTAAATCCAACATACTTTGTAGTAGCTCTTTGAAACTTGACAAAAGAAAGGAGTTCTCAGTATTGTCTCTGTGGTTTGTTTCCTCTTCAATTAGCCCTACCACCGTCGGTGGCAAAGCACTTTCATTGATAGAGGTTGCCAAGCTTCCAAGAAATTACGAGTTTCCGAAATACCAGCAAATATTTTATCACCTACTCTTGATGATACGTGGTGGTAATGATCAGTACACAAATCCAACTTTGCTCACCAAATTATGTTCTTCTAGTTTGAATTGTTCATCTACAGTAGCAGTTTTTATATTTAGGTTTCACTCTGTTCTCTGCTATATAGATAGATGAATTTGGAACTCTAAATCAAACATACTTCGTAGTAGCTCTTTGAAACTTGACAAAAGAAAGGAGTTCTCAGTATTGTCTCTATGGTTTGTTTCCTCTTCAATTAGCCCTACCACCGTCGGTGGCAAAGCACTTTCATTGAGAGGGGTTGCCAAGCTTAAAGAAATTACGAGTTTCTGAAATACCAGCAAATATTTTATCACCTACTCTTGATGATACATGGTGGTAATGATCAGTACACAAATCCCACTTGGCTCACCAAATTGTATTCTTCTAGGTAGAAGCGTTCGTCTACAGCAGCAGTTTTTATATTTTGGTTTCACTCTGTTCTCTCTTATATAGATAGATAAATTTGGAACTCTAAATCCAACATGGTTTGTAGTAGCTCTTTGGACCTTTACAAAATAAAGTGTTTCTCAGTTTTGTCTCTATGGTTTGTTTCCTCTTCAAGTAGCCCTAAGCAGAGACTGTGGAAAAGCACTTTCATTAAAAGGGGTTGCCAAGCTTCCAAGAAATTACGAGTTTCCCAAATAACAGCAAATATTTTTTCACCAAATCTTGATGATACTTGGTGGTAATGACAAGTACACAAATCCCACTTGGCTCACCAAATTTTGTTCTTCTATGTTGAAGCATTCGTCTAGAGTAGCAGTTTTTATGTTTAGGTTTAACTCTGATCCCTGCTATATAGATAGATGAATTTGGTACTCTAAATCCAACATGGTTTGTAGTGGTTCTTTGAAACCTGACAAAATAAAGGAGTTCTCACTTTTGTCTCTATGGTTTGTTTCCTCTTCAAGTAGCGCTAGGCACAGACTGTTGAATAGCACTTTCATAGAGAGGGGTTGCCAAGATTCTAAGAAATAACGAGTTTCCGAAATATCAGCAAATATTTTTTCACCCAATCTTGATGATACTTGGTGGTAATGACAAGTACACAAATCCCACTTGGCTCACCAAATTTTGTTCTTCTAGGTTGAAGCGTTCGTCTACAGCAGCAGTTTTTATTTTTAGGTTTCACTCTGTTCTCTCCAATATTGATAGACGAATTTGGAACTCTAAATCCAACATGGTTTCTAGTAGCTCTTTGAAACTTGTCAAAGTAAAAGAGTTCTCAGTTTTGTCTCTATGGTTTGTTTCCTCTTCAAGTAGCCCTAGGCACAGACTGTGGAAAAGAACTTTCATTGAGATTGGTTGCCAAGCTTCTAAGAAATAACGAGTTTTCGAAATACTACCAAATATTTTTTCACCCAATCTTGATGATACTTGGTGGTGATGATCGGTACACAAACCCAACTTGGCTCACCAAATTCTGTTCTTCTAAGTTGAAGCGTTCGTCTACAGTAGCAGTTTTTATATATAGGTTTCACTCTGTTCTCTCCTATATAGATAGATGAATTTGGAACTCTAAATCCAATATGGTTTGCAGTAGCTCTTTGAAACTTGACAAAAAAAAGGAGTTCTCAGTTTTGACTCTTTGGTTTGTTTCCTCTTCAAGTAGCCCTAGGCACAGACGGTGGAAAAGCACTTTCATTGAGAGGGGTTGCCAAAACTCTAAGAAATAACGAGTTTCCGAAATACCAGCAAATATTTTTTCACCCAAGGTTGATGATACGTGGTGGTAATGATCCGTACACAAATCCAACTTTGCTCACCAAATTATGTTCTTCTAGTTTGAATTGTTCATCTACAGTAGCAGTTTTTATATTTAGGTTTCACTCTGTTCTCTGCTATATAGATAGATGAATTTGGAACTCTAAATCAAACATACTTTGTAGTAGCTCTTTGAAACTCGACAAAAGAAAGGAGTTCTCAGTATCGTCTCTATGGTTTGTTTCCTCTTCAATTAGCCCTACCACCGTCGGTGGCAAAGCACTTTCATTGAGAGGGGTTGCCAAGCTTCCAAGAAATTACGAGTTTCCGAAATAAGAGCAAATATTTTATCACCTACTCTTGATGATACATGGTGGTAATGATCAGTACACAAATCCCACTTGGCTCACCAAATTGTATTCTTCTAGGTAGAAGCATTCGTTTACAGCACCAGTTTTTATATTTTGGTTTCACTCTGTTCTCTCTTATATAGATAGATAAATTTGGAACTCTAAATCCAACATGGTTTGTAGTAGCTCTGTGGAACTTGACAAAATAAAGTGTTTCTCAGTTTTGTCTCTATGGTTTGTTTCCTCTTCAAGTAGCCCTAGGCACAGACTGTGGAAAAGCACTTTCATTGAGAGGGGTTGCCAAGCTTCTAAGAAATAACGAGTTTCCGAAATACTAGCAAATATTTTTTCACCCAATCTTGATGATACTTGGTGGTGATGATCGGTACACATATCCCACTTGGCTCACCAAATTCTGTTCTTCTAGGTTGAAGCGTTCGTCTACAGTAGCAGTTTCTATTTTTAGGTTTCACTCTGTTCTCTCCTATATAGATAAATGAATTTGATCTCTAAATCCAACATGGTTTGTAGTGGTTCTTTGAAACTTGACAAAATAAAGGAGTTCTCAGTTTTTTCTCCATGGTTTGTTTCCTCTTCAAGTATCCCTGGGCACAGACTTTGGAAAAGCACTTTCATTGAGGGGTTGCCAAGCTTCTAAGAAATAACGAGTTTCCGAAATACCAGCAAATATTTTTTCACCCAATCTTGATGATACATGCTCGTAATGATCAGTACTCAAAACCCACTTGGCTCACCAAATTTTGTTCTTCTAGTTTGAAGCGCTCATCTACAGTAGCAGTTTTTATATTTAGGTTTCACTCTGTTCTATTTTATATAGATAGATGAATTTGGAACTCTAATCCAACATGGTTTGTAGTAGCTGTTTGAAACTTGACAAAATAAAGGAGTTCTCAGTTTTGTTTCTATGGTTTGTTTCCTCTTCAAGTAGTCCTAGGCACAGACTGTGGAAAAGCACTTTCATTGAGTGGGGTTGCCAAGCTTCTAAGAAATAACGAGTTTCCAAAATACCAGCAAATATTTTTTCACCCAATCTTGATTACACTTGGTGGTAATGATCAGTACACAAATCCCACTTGGTTCACCAAATTTTGTTCTTCTAGGTTGAAGCGTTCGTCTACAGTAGCAGTTTTTATATTTAGGTTTCACTCTGTTCTCTGCTATATAGATAGATGAATTTGGAACTCTAAATCCAACAAGGTTTGCAGTAGCTCTTTGAAACTTGACAAAATAAAGGAGTTCTCAGTTTTTTCTCCATGGTTTGTTTCCTCTTCAAGTAGCCCAATGCACAGACTGTGGAAAAGCACTTTCATTGAGAGGGGTTGCCAAGTTTGCAAGAAATAACGAGTTTCCGAATTACCAACAAATATTTTTTCACCCAATCTTGATGATACTTGGTGGTGAAGATCGGTACACAAATCCCACTTGGCTCACCAAATTTTGTTCCTCTAGGTTGAAGCATTCGTCTACAGTAGCAGTTTTTATTTTTAGGTTTACTCTGTTCTCCCCTACATAGATAGATGAATTTGGAACTCTAAATCCAACATGGTTTGTAGTAGCTCTTTGAAAATTGAAAAAATAAAGAAGTTTTCAGTTTTGTCTCTATGGTTTGTTTCCTCTTCAAGTAGCCCTAGGAACAAACTGTGGAAAAGAACTTTCATTGAGAGGGGTTGCCAAGCGTGTAAGAAATAACGATTTTCTGAAATACCAGCAATTATTTTTTCACCCATGTTGATGATACTTGGTGGTAATGATCACTACACAAATCCCACTTGGCTCACCAAATTCCGTTCTACTAGGTTGAAGCATTCGTCTACAGTAGCAGTTTATATATTTAGGTTTAGGTTTCACTCTGTTCTCTCCTATATAGAGATGAATTTGGAACTCTAAAACCAACATGGTTTGTAGTAGCTCTTTGAAACTTGAAAAAACAAAGGAATTCTCAGTTTTGTCTCTATAATTTATTTCCTCTTCAAGTAGCCCTAGGCACTGACTGTGGAAAAGCACTTTCATTGAGAGGGGTTGCCAAGCTTCTAAGAAATAACGAGTTTCCGAAATACCAGCAAATATTTTTTCACCCAATGTTGATGATACTTGGTGGTAATGACAATTACACAAATCTCGCTTGGCTCATCAAATTTTTTTCTTCTAGGTTGAAGCGTTCGTCTACAGTAGCAGTTTTTATATTTAGGTTTCACTCTGTTCTCTCCTATATAGAGTGATGAATTTGGAACAATAATTCCAATATGGTTTGTAGTAGCTCTTTGAAACTTGGCAAAAAAAGGAGTTCTCAGTTTTGTCTCTATGGTTTGTTTCCTCTTCCTGTAGCCCTAGGCAGAGACTGTGGAAAAGCACTTTCAGTGAAAGGGGTTGCCAACTTATATGAAATAACGAGTTTCCGAAATACCAGGAAATATTTTTTCACCCAATCTTGATGATATTTGGTGGAAATGATCAATACACAAATCCCACTTGGCTCACCAAATTGTGTTCTTCTAGGTTTAATCGTTCGTCTACATTAGCAGTTATTATATTTAGGTTTCACTCTGTTCTCTGCTAAATACATAGATGTATTTGGAACTCTAAATCCAACATGGTTTGAAGAAGCTTTTTGAAACTTGACAAAATAAAGGAGTTCTCAGTTTTGTCTCCATGGTTTGTTTCCTCTTCAAGTAGCCCTAGGCACAGACTGTGTAAAAGCACTTTCATTGAGAGGGGTTGCCAAGCTTCCAAGAAATTACGAGTTTCCGAAATACCAGCAAACATTGCTTCACCCAATCTTGATGAAACGTGGTGGTAATGACAGTACACAAATCCCACTTGGCTCACCAAATTCTGTTCTTCTAGGTTGAAGCGTTCTTTTACAGTAGCAGTTTTTAATTTATGTTTCACTCTGTTCTCTCCTATACAGATATATGAATTTGGAACTCTAAATCCAACATGGTTTGTAGTAGCTCTTTGAAACTTGACAAAATAAAGGAGTTCTCAGTTTTGTCTCTATGATTTGTTTCCGCTTCACGTAGCCCTAAGCAGATAATGTGGGAAAGCACTTTCATTGAGAGGGGTTGCCAAGCTTCCAAGAAATTACGAGTTTCCGAAATAACAGCAAATATTTTTTTCACCCAATCTTGATGATACATGGTGGTAACCACAAGTCCACAAATCCCTCGTCGCTCACCAAATTTTGTTCTTCTAAGTTGAAGCGTTCGTTTACAGTAGCAGTTTATATTTTTAGGTTTCACTCAGTACTCTCCTATATAGATAGATGAATTTGGAACTCTAAATCCAACATGGTTTGTAGTAGCTCTTTGAAACTTGACAACATAAAGGAGTTCTCAGTTTTGCCTCTATGGTTTGTTTCATCTTCAAGTAGCCCTAGGCACAGACTGTGGAAAAGCACTTTCATTGAGTGGGTTTGCCAAGTTTCTAAGAAATAACGAGTTTCCGAAATACCAGCAAATATTTTTTCAACCAATGTTGATGATACTTGGTGGTAATGACAAGTACACAAATCCCACTTGGCTCACCAAATTTTGTTCTTCTAGGTTGAAGCATTCGTCTACAGTAGCAGTTTTTATTTTAGGTTTTACTCTGTTCTCTCCTATATAGATAGATGTATATGGAAATCTAAATCCAACAAGGTTTGTTGTAGCTCTTTGAAACTTGACTAAATAAATGAGTTCTCAGTTTTGTCTCTATTATTTGTTTCCGCTTCAAGTAGCCCTAAGCAGAGACTGTGGAAAAGCACTTTCATTGAGAGGGGTTGCCAGGCTTCTAAGAAATAACGAGTTTCCGAATTACCTGAAAATATTTTTTCACCCAATCTTGATGATACTTGGTGGAGAAGATCGGTACACAAATCCCACTTGGCTCACCAAATTTTGTTCTTCAAGGTTGAAGCGTTCGTCTACAGTAGCAGTTTTTATATTTAGGTTTCACTCTGGTCCCTACTATATAGATAGATGAATTTGGAACTCTGAATCCAACATGGTTTGTAGTAGCTCTCTGAAAATTGACAAAAGAAAGGAGTTCTCAGTTTTTTCTCTATGGTTTGTTTTCTCTTCAATAAGCCCTAGGCACCGATGGTGGAAAAGCATTTTCATTGAGAGGGTTTCCAAGCTTCTAAGATATATCGAATTTCCGAAATACCAGCAAATATTTTTTCACCCAATCTTGATGATACTTGGTGGTAATGATCACTACAAAAATACCACTTGGCTCACCAAATTCTGTTCTTCTAGGTTGAAGCGTTCGTCTACAGTAGCAGTTTATATATTTAGGTTTCACTCTGTTCTCTCCTATATAGAGAGATGAATTTGGAACTCTAAAACCAACATGGTTTGTAGTAGCTCTTAGAAACTTGAAAAAAACAAAGGAGTTCTCAGTTTTGTCTCTATGATTTGTTTCCTCTTTAAGTAGCCCAAGGCACAGACTGTGGAAATGCACTTTCATTGAGAGGGGTTGCCAAGCTTCCAAGAAATTAAGAGTTTTCGAAATACCAGCAATATTTTTTTCACCCAATCTTGATTTTACTTGGTGGAATAGATCAGTACACAAATCCCACTTGGCTCACCAAATTTTGTTCTTCTAGTTTGAAGCGTTCGTCTACAGTAGCAGTTTTTATATTTAGTTTTCACTATGTTCTCTCCTATATAGGCAGATGAATTTAGAACTCTAAATCCAACATGGTTTGTAGTAGCTCTTTGAAACTGGAAAAAATAAAGAAGTTGTCAGTTCTGTTTCTATGGTTTGTTTCCTCTTCAAGTAGTCCTAGGCACAGATTGTGGAAAAGCACTTTCATTGAGTGGGGTTGCCAAGCTTCTAAGAAATAAAGAGTTTACGAAATACCAGCAAATATTTTTTCACCCAATCTTGATGATACTTGGTGGTAATGATCAGTACACCAATCCCACTTGGCTCACCAAATTTTGTTCTTCTAGTTTGAAGCATTCGTTTACAGTAGCAGTTTTTATTTTTAGGTTTCACTATGTTCTCTCCTATATAGATAGATGAATTTGGAACTCTAAATCCTACATGGTTTGTAGTAGCTCTTTGAAAATTGACAAAATAAAGGAGGTCTCAGTTTTGTCTATGGACTGTTTCCTCTTTAAGTAGCGCTAGGCACTGACTGTGGAAAAGCACTTTCATTGAGAGGGGTTGCCAAGCTTCCAAGAAATTACGAGTTTCCGAAATACCAGCAAATATTTTTTTCACCCAATGTTGATGATACTTGGTGGTAATGATCAGTACACAAATCCCACTTGGCTCACCAAATATTGTTCTTCCAGTTTGAAGCGTTCGTCTACAATAGCAGTTTTTATGTTTTGGTTTCACTCTGTTCTCTGCTATATAGATAGTTGAGTTTGGAACTCTAAATCCAACATGGTTTGTTGTGGCTCTTTGAAACTTGACAAAATAAAGGAGTTCTCCGTTTTGTCTCTATGGTTTGTCTCCTCTTCAAGTAGACCTAGGCATAGACTGTGGAAAAGCACTTTCATTGAGAGGGGTTGCCAAGCTTCTAAGAAATAACGAGTTTCCGAAATACCAGCAAATATTTTTTCACCCAACCTTGATGATACTTGGTGGTAATGACAAGTACACAAATCCCACTTGGCTCACCAAATTTTGTTCTTCTTGTTTGAAGCATTCGTTTAGAGTAGCAGTTTTTATTTTTAGATTTCACTCTGTTCTCTCCTATATAGATAGATGAATTTGGAACTCTAAATCCTACATGGTTTGTAGTAGCTCTTTGAAACGTGACAAAATAAAGTAGTTCTCAGTTTTGTCTCTATGTTTTGTTTTCTCTTCAAGTAGTCCTAGGCACACACTGTGGAAAAGCACTTTCATTGAGAGGGGTTGCCAAGCTTCCAAAAAATTACGAGTTTCCGAAATACCAGCAAATATTTTTTCACCCAATCTTGATGATACTTGGTGGTAATGATCGGTTCACAAATCCCACTTGGCTCACCTAATTTTGTTCTTCTAGGTTGAAGCGTTCGTCTTCAGTAGCAGTTTTTATATTTAGGTTTCACTCTGTTCTCTCCTATAGAGATAGATAAATTTGGAACTCTAAATCCAACATGGTTTGGAGTAGCTCTTTGAAACTTGACAAAATAAATAAGTTCTCAGTTTTGTCTCTATGTTTTGTTTCCTCTTCAAGTAGTGCTAGGCACAGACTGTGGAAAAGCTCTTTCATTGAGAGGGGTTGCCAAGCTTCCAAGAAATTACGATTTTCCGAAATACCAGCAAATATTTTTTCACCCAATCTTGATGATACTTGGTGGTAATGATCGGTTCACAAATCCCACTTGGGTCACCTAATTTTGTTCTTCTAGTTTGAAGGGTTCGTCTACAGTAGCAGTTTTTATATTTAGGTTTCAATCTGTTCTCTCCTATATAGATAGATGAATTTGGAACTCTAAATCCAACATGGTTTGTAGTAGCATTTGAAACTTGACAAAAGAAAGGAGTTCTCAGTTTTGTCTCTATGGTTTGTTTCCTCTTCATTTAGCCCTAGGCACCGACAGTGGAAAAGCACTTTCATTCAGAGGGGTTGCCAAGCTTCTAAGAAATAATGAGTTTCCAAATTACCAGCAAATATTTTTTCACCCAATCTTGATGATACTTGGTGGTGAAGATAGCTACACAAATCCCACTTGGCTCACCAAATTTTGTTCTTCTAGGTTGAAGCGTTCATCTACAGTAGCAGTTTTTATATTTAGGTTTCACTCTATTCTCTGCTATATAGATAGATGAATTTGGAACTCTGAATCCAGCATGGTTTGTAGCAGCTCTTTGAAACTTGACAAAATAAGGAGGTTCTCAGTTTTGTTTCTATGGTTTGTTTCCTCTTCAAGTATTCCTAGGCACCGATGGTAGAAAAGCATTTTCATTGAGTGGGGTTGCCAAGCTTCTAAGAAATAAAGAGTTTACGAAATACCAGCAAATATTTTTTCACCCAATCTTGATGATACTTGGTGGTAATGATCAGTACACCAATCCCACTTGGCTCACCAAATTTTGTTCTTCTAGTTTGAAGCATTCGTTAACAGTAGCAGTTTTTATTTTTAGGTTTCACTAAGTTCTCTCCTATATAGATAGATGAATTTGGAACTCTAAATCCTACATGGTTTGTAGTAGCTCTTTGAAAATTGACAAAATAAAGGAGGTCTCAGTTTTGTCTATGGACTGTTTCCTCTTTAAGTAGCCCTAGGCACTGACTGTGGAAAAGCACTTTCATTGAGAGGGGTTGCCAAGCTTCCAAGAAATTACGAGTTTCCGAAATACCAGCAAATATTTTTTTCACCCAATGTTGATGATACTTGGTGGTAATGATCAGTACACAAATCCCACTTGGCTCACCAAATATTGTTCTTCCAGTTTGAAGCGTTCGTCTACAATAGCAGTTTTTATGTTTAGGTTTCACTCTGTTCTCTGCTATATAGATAGTTGAGTTTGGAACTCTAAATCCAACATGGTTTGTTGTGGCTCTTTGAAACTTGACAAAATAAAGGAGTTCTCCGTTTTGTCTCTATGGTTTGTCTCCTCTTCAAGTAGACCTAGGCATAGACTGTGGAAAAGCACTTTCATTGAGAGGGGTTGCCAAGCTTCTAAGAAATAACGAGTTTCCGAAATACCAGCAAATATTTTTTCACCCAACCTTGATGATACTTGGTGGTAATGACAAGTACACAAATCCCACTTGGCTCACCAAATTTTGTTCTTCTTGTTTGAAGCATTCGTTTAGAGTAGCAGTTTTTATTTTTAGATTTCACTCTGTTCTCTCCTATATAGATAGATGAATTTGGAACTCTAAATCCTACATGGTTTGTAGTAGCTCTTTGAAACGTGACAAAATAAAGTAGTTCTCAGTTTTGTCTCTATGTTTTGTTTTCTCTTCAAGTAGTCCTAGGCACACACTGTGGAAAAGCACTTTCATTGAGAGGGGTTGCCAAGCTTCCAAAAAATTACGAGTTTCCGAAATACCAGCAAATATTTTTTCACCCAATCTTGATGATACTTGGTGGTAATGATCGGTTCACAAATCCCACTTGGCTCACCTAATTTTGTTCTTCTAGGTTGAAGCGTTCATCTTCAGTAGCAGTTTTTATATTTAGGTTTCACTCTGTTCTCTCCTATAGAGATAGATAAATTTGGAACTCTAAATCCAACATGGTTTGGAGTAGCTCTTTGAAACTTGACAAAATAAATAAGTTCTCAGTTTTGTCTCTATGTTTTGTTTCCTCTTCAAGTAGTGCTAGGCACAGCTCTTTCATTGAGAGGGGTTGCCAAGCTTCCAAGAAATTACGATTTTCCGAAATACCAGCAAATATTTTTTCACCCAATCTTGATGATACTTGGTGGTAATGATCGGTTCACAAATCCCACTTGGGTCACCTAATTTTGTTCTTCTAGTTTGAAGGGTTCGTCTACAGTAGCAGTTTTTATATTTAGGTTTCAATCTGTTCTCTCCTATATAGATAGATGAATTTGGAACTCTAAATCCAACATGGTTTGTAGTAGCATTTGAAACTTGACAAAAGAAAGGAGTTCTCAGTTTTGTCTCTATGGTTTGTTTCCTCTTCATTTAGCCCTAGGCACCGACAGTGGAAAAGCACTTTCATTCAGAGGGGTTGCCAAGCTTCTAAGAAATAATGAGTTTCCAAATTACCAGCAAATATTTTTTCACCCAATCTTGATGATACTTGGTGGTGAAGATCGCTACACAAATCCCACTTGGCTCACCAAATTTTGTTCTTCTAGGTTGAAGCGTTCATCTACAGTAGCAGTTTTTATATTTAGGTTTCACTCTATTCTCTGCTATATAGATAGATGAATTTGGAACTCTGAATCCAGCATGGTTTGTAGCAGCTCTTTGAAACTTGACAAAATAAGGAGGTTCTCAGTTTTGTTTCTATGGTTTGTTTCCTCTTCAAGTATTCCTAGGCACCGATGGTAGAAAAGCACTTTCATGGAGAGGGGTTGCCAAGCTTCTAAGAAATAACGAGTTTCTGAAACACCAGCAAATATTTTTTCACCCAATGTTGATGATACTTGGTGGTAATGACAAGTACACAAAACCCACTTGGCTCACCAAATTTTGTTCTTCTAGGTTGAAGCGTTCGTTTCCAGTAGCAGTTTTTATTTTTAGGTTTCACTCTGTTCGCTCCTATATAGATAGATGAATTTGGAACTCTAAATCCAACATGGTTTGTAGTAGCTCTTTGAAAGTTGACAAAATAAAGGAGTTCTCAGTTTTGTCTCTATGGTTTGTTTCCTCTTCAAGTAGCCCTAGGCACAGACTGTGGAAAAGCACTTTCATTGAGAGGGGTTGCCAAGCTTCTAAGAAATAACGAGTTTCCGAAATACCAGCAAATATTTTTTCAACCAATGTTGATGATACTTGGTGGTAATGATCAGAAAACAAATCCCACTTGGCTCACCAAATTTTGTTCTTCTGGGTTAAAGCGTTCGTCTACAGTAGCAGTTTTTATATTTAGGTTTCACTCTGTTCTCTCCTATATAGATAGATGAATTTGGTACTCTAAATCCCACATGGTGTGTAATTGCTGTTTAAAACGTAAAAAATAAAGGAGTTCTCTGTTTTGTCTCTCTGTTTTGTTTCCACTTCAAGTCGCCCTAGGCACGGACTGTGGAAAGCACTTTCATTGAAAGGGGTTGCCAAGCTTCCAAGTAATTACGAGTTTCCGAATTACCAGCAAATATTTTGTCAACCAATGTTTATGATACTTGGTGGTGAAGATCGGTACACAAATCCCACTTGGCTCACCAAATCTTGTTCTTCTAGGTTGAAGCGTTCGTCTACAGTAGCATTTTTTACGTTTAGGTTTCACTCTGTTCTCTGCTATATAGATGGATAAATTTGGAACACTAAATCCAACATGGTTTGTAGTGGCTCATTGAAACTTGATAAAATAAAGGAGTTCTCTGTTTTGTCTCTGTGTTTTGTTTCCTCTTCAAGTAGCCCTTGGCACAGAGGGTGGAAAACAATTTAATTGAGAGGGGTTGCCAAGCTTCCAAGAAATTACGAGTTTCCGAAATAACAGCAAATATTTTCTCACCCAATCTTGATGATACGTGGTGGTAATGACAAGTACACAAATCCTACTTGGCTCAAAATATTTTGTTCTTCTAGGTTTAAGCGTTCGTCTACAGTAGCAGTTTTTATATTTAGGTTTCACTCTGTTCTCTCCTATATAGACAGATGAATTTGGAACTTTAAATCCAATATGGTTTGTAATAGCTCTTTGAAACCTGACAAAGTAAAGGAGTTCTCAGTTTTGTCTCTACGATTTGTTTCCGCTTCAAGTAGCCCTAAGCAGAGAGTGTGGAAAAGCACTTTCATTGAGAGGGGTTGCCAAGCTTCCAAGAAATTACGAGTTTCCGAAATACCAGCAAATATTTTTTCACCCAATATTGATGATACTTGGTGGTAATGACAAGTACACAAATCCCACTTGGCTCACCAAATTTTGTTCTTCTAGGTTGAAGCGTTCGTCTATAGTAGCAGCTTTTATTTTTAGGTTTTACTCTGTTCTCTCCTATATAGATAGATGAACTTGGAATTCTAAATCCAATATGGTTTGTAGTAGCTCTTTGAAACTTGACAAAATAAAGGAGTTCTCAGTTTTATCTCTATGATTTGTTTCCGCTTCAAGTAGCCCTAAGCAGAGACAGTGGAAAAGCACTTTCATTGAGAGGGGTTGCCAAGCTTCCAAGAAATTATGAGTTTCCGAAATACCAGCAAATATTTTGTCACCCAATGTTTATGATACTTGGTGGTGAAGATGGGTACACAAATCCCACTTGGCTCACCAAATCTTGTTCTTCTAGGTTGAAGCGTTCGTCTACAGTAGCATTTTTTATGTTTAGGTTTCACTCTGTTCTCTGCTATATAGATGGATAAATTTGGAACACTAAATCCAACATGGTTTGTAGTGGCTCATTGAAACTTGATAAAATATAGGAGTTCTCTGTTTTGTCTCTATGTTTTGTTTCCTCTTCAAGTAGCCCTTGGCACAGAGGGTGGAAAAACACTTTAATTGAGAGGGGTTGCCAAGCTTCCAAGAAATTACGAGTTTCCGAAATAACAGCAAATATTTTTTCACCCAATCTTGATGATACTTGGTGTTAATGATTGGTACACAAATCCCACTTGACTCACCAAATTTTGTTCTTCTAGGTTGAAGCGTTCGTTTTCAGTAACAGTTTTTATTTTTAGGTTTCACTCTGTTTTCTCCTATATAGATAGATGAATTTGGAACTCTAAATCCAAAATGGTTTGTAGTAGCTCGTTGAAACTTGACAAAATAAAGGAGTGCTCAGTTTTGTCTCTATGATTTGTTTGCGCTTCAAGTAGCCCTAGGCACAGACGGTGGAAAAGCACTTTCATTGAGAGGGGTTGCCAAGCTTCCAAGAAAATACGAGTTTCCGAAATACCAGCAAATATTTTTTTAACCCAATCTTGATGATGCGTGGTGGTAATGACAAGTGCACAAATCCCACTTGTCTCACCAAATTTTGTTCTTCTAGGTTGAACCGTTCGTCTACAGTAGCAGTTTTTATATTTAGGTTTCACTCTGTCTCTCCTATATAGACAGATGAATTTGGAATTCTAAATCCAATATGGTTTGTAGTAGCTCTTTGAAACTTGACAAAGTAAAGGAGTTCTCATTTTTCTCTCTATGATTTGTTTCCGCTTCAGGTAGCCCTAAGCAGTGACTGTGGAAAAGCACTTTCATTGAGAGGGGTTGCCAAGCATTCAAAAAATTTCGAGTTTCCGAAATACCAGCAAATATTTTTTCACCCAATCTTGATGATACTTGGTGGTAATGATCAGTACACAAATCCCACTTGGCTCACCAAATTTTGTTCTTCTAGTTTGAAGCATTCGTTTACAGTAGCAGTTTTGATTTTTAGGTTTCACTCTGTTCTCTCCTATATAGATAGATGTATTTGGAACTCTAAATCCTACATGGTTTGTAGTAGCTCTTTGAAACTTGACAAAATAAAGGAGGTCTCAGTTTCGTCTCTATGGATTGTTTCCTCTTTAAGAAGCCCTAGGCACAGACTGTGTAAAAGAACTTTCATTGAGAGGGGTTGCCAAGCTTCCAAGAAATTACGAGTTTCTGAAATACCAGCAAATATTTTTTCACCCAATCTTGATGCCACTTGGTGGTGATGATCGGTAAACAAATCCCACTTGGCTCACCAAATTTTGTTCTTCTAGTTTGAAGCGTTCGTCTACAGTACCAGTTTTTATATGTAGGTTTCACTCTGTTCTCTCCTATATAGATAGATGAATTTGGAACTCTAAATCCAACATGGTTTGTAGTAGCTCTTTGAAAGTTGACAAAATAAAGGAGTTCTAAGTTTTGTCTCTATGGTTTGTTTCCTCTTCAAGTAGCCCTAGGCACAGACTGTGGAAAAGCACTTTCATTGAGAGGGGTTGCCAAACTTCTAAGAAATAACGAGTTTCCGAAATACCAGCAAATATTTTTTCACCCAATGTTGATGATACTTGGTGGTAATGATCAGAACACAAATCTCACTTGGCTCACCGAATTTTGTTCTTCTGGGTTGAAGCGTACGTATACAGTAGCAGTTTTTATATTTAGGTTTCACTCTGTTCTCTCCTATATAGATAGATGAATTTGGTACTCTAAATCCCACATGGTGTGTAATTGCTCTTTAAAACGTGACAAAATAAAGAAGATTTCTGTTTTGTCTCTATGTTTTGTTTCCTCTTCAAGTCGCCCTGGGCACGGACTGTGGAAACACTTTCATTGAAAGGGGTTGCCAAGCTTCCAAGAAAATACGAGTTTCCGAAATACCAGCAAATATTTTTTCACCCAATCTTGATTATTCGTGGTGGTAATGAGAAGTACACAAATCCCACTTGGCTCACCAAATTTTGTTCTTCCAGGTTGAAGCGTTCGTTTACAGTCGCAGTTTTTATTTTTAGGTTTCTTCGGTTCTCTCCTATATAGATAGATGAATTTGGAACTCTAAATCCAACATGGTTTGTAGTAGCTCTATGATACTTGACAAAATAATGGAGTTCTCCGTTTTGTCTCTATGGTTTGTTTTTTCTTCATGTATCCCTAGGCACAGACGGTGGAAAAGCACTTTCATTGAGAGGGGTTGCCAAGCTTCCAAGAAATTACGAATTTCCGAAATACCAGCAAATATTTTTTCTCCCAATGTTGATGATACTTGGTAGTAATGATCAGTACACAAATCCCACTTGGCTCACCAAATTGTGTTCTTCTAGGTTGAAGCGTTCGTCTGCAGTAGCAGTTTTTATATTTAGGTTTCCATCTGTTCTCTCCTATATAGATAGATGAATTTGGAACTCTAAATCCAACATGGTTTGTAGTAGTTCTTTGAAACTTGACAAAATAAAGAAGTTCTCAGTTTTGTCTCTATGGTTTGTTTTCTCTTCAAGAAGCCCTAAGCAGAGACTGTGGAAAAGCACTTTCATTGAAAGGCATTGCAAAGCTTCCAAGAAACTACGATTTTCCGAAATACCAGCAAATATTTTCTCACCGAATCTTGATGATACGTGGTGGTAATGACAAGTACACAAATCCTACTTGGCTCAACATTTTTTGTTCTTCTAGGTTTAAGCGTTCGTCTACAGTAGCAGTTTTTATATGTAGGTTTCACTCTGTTCTCTCCTATATAGACAGATGAATTTGGAACTCTAAATCCAATATGGTTTGTAATAGCTCTTTGAAACTTGACAAAATAAAGGAGTTCTCAGTTTTGTCTCTATGATTTGTTTCCGCTTCAAGTAGCCCTAAGCAGAGACTGTGGAAAAGCACTTTCATTGAGAGGGGTTGCCAAGCTTCCAAGAAATTACGAGTTTCCGAAATACCAGCAAATATTTTTTTACCTAATATTCATGATACTTGGTGCTGATGGTCGGTACACAAATCCCACTTGGCTCACCAAATTTTGTTCTTCTAGGTTGAAGCGTTCGTCTACAGTACCAGTTTTTATATTTATTTTTCACTCTGTCTCTCCTATATAGATAGATGAATTTGGAATTCTAAATCCAATATGGTTTGTAGTAGCTCTTTGAAACTTGACAAAGTAAAGGAGTTCTCATTTTTCTCTCTATGATTTGTTTCCGCTTCAGGTAGCCCTAAGAAGAGACTGTGGAAAAGCACTTTCATTGAAAGGGGTTGCCAACCTTCCAAGAAATTACGAGATTCCGAAATTCCAGCAAATATTTTTTCACCCAATCGTGATGATACTTGGTGGTGATGATCAGTACACAAATGCCACTTGGGTCAGCAAACTTTGTTCTTCTACGTTGAAGCGTTCGTCTACAGTAGCAGTTTTTATATTTAGGTTTCACTCTATTCTCTCCTATATAGATAGATGAATTTGGTACTCTAAATCCCACATGGTGTGTAATTGCTCTTTAAAACGTGACAAAATAAAGGAGTTTTCTGTTTTGTCTCTATGTTTTGTTTCCACTTCAAGTCGCCCTAGGCACGGACTGTGGAAAGCACTTTCATTGAAAGGGGTTGCCAAGCTTCCAAGAAATTACGAGGTTCCGAAATACCAGCAAATATTTTTTTACCCAATGTTCATCATACGTTGTTGTAATCACAAGTACACAAATCCCACTTGGCTCACCAAATTTTGTTCTTCTAGGTTGAAGCGTTCGTTTGCAGTTGCAGTTTTTATTTTTAGGTTTCACTCTGTGCGCTCGTATATAGAAAGATGAATTTGGAACTCTAAAAACCAACATGGTTTGTAGTGGCTCTTTGAAACTTGACAAAATAAAGGAGTTTTCAGTTTTGTCTCAATGATTTGTTTCCGCTTCAAGTAACCCTAAGCAGAGACTGTGGAAGAGCACTTTCATTGATGGGGGTTGCCAAGCTTCCAAGAAATTACGAGTTTCCGAAATAGCAGCAAATATTTTTTCACCCAATCTTGATTATTCGTGGTGGTAATGGGAAGTCCACAAATCCCACTTTGCTCACCAAATTTTGTTCTTCCAGGTTGAAGTGTTCGTTTACAGTCGCAGTTTTTTATTTTAGGTTTCTCTCTGTTCTCTCCTATATAGATAGATGAATTAGGAACTCTAAATCCAACATGGTTTGTAGTAGCTCTTTGATACTTGACAAAATAAAGGAGTTCTCAGTTTTGTCTCTATGGTTTGTTTTTTCTTCATGTATCCCTAGGCACAGACGGTGGAAAAGCACTTTCATTGAGAGGGGTTGCCAAGCTTCCAAGAAATTACGAATTTCCGAAATACCAGCAAATATTTTTTCTCCCAATGTTGATGATACTTGGTGGTAATGATCAGTACACAAATCCCACTTGGCTCATTAAATTGTGTTCTTCTAGGTTGAAGCGTTCGTCTGCAGTAGCAGTTTTTATATTTAGGTTTCCATCTGTTCTCTCCTATATAGATAGATGAATTTGGAACTCTAAATCCAACATGGTTTGTAGAAGCTCTTTGAAACTTGACAAAATAAAGAAGTTCTCAGTTTTGTCTCTATGGTTTGTTTCCTCTTCAAGAAGCCCTAAGCAGAGACTGTGGAAAAGCACTTTCATTGAGAGGGGTTGCCAAGCTTCCAAGAAATTATGAGTTTCCGAAATACCAGAAAATATTTTGTCACCCAATGTTTATGATACTTGGTGGTGAAGATCGGTACACAAATCCCACTTGGCTCACCAAATCTTGTTATTCTAGGTTGAAGCCTTCGTTTTCAGTAACAGTTTTTATTTTTAGGTTTCACTCTGTTTTCTCCTATATAGATAGATGAATTTGGAACTCTAAATCCAAAATGGTTTGTAGTAGCTCGTTGAAACTTGACAAAATAAAGGAGTGCTCAGTTTTGTCTCTATGATTTGTTTGCGCTTCAAGTAGCCCTAGGCACAGACGTGGAAAAGCACTTTCATTGAGAGGGGTTGAAAAGCTTCCAAGAAAATACGAGTTTCCGAAATACCAGCAAATATTTTTTCACCCAATCTTGATGATGCGTGGTGGTAATGACAAGTGCACAAATCCCACTTGTCTCACCAAATTTTGTTCTTCTAGGTTGAAGCGTTCGTTTACAGTAGCAGTTTTCATTTTTAGGTTGCACTCTGTTCTTTCCTATATTGATAGATGAATTTGGAACTCTAAATCCAACATGGTTTGTAGTAGCTCTTTGAAACTTGAGAAAATAAAGGAGTTTTCAGTTTTGTCTCTACAATTTGTTTCCGTTTCATGTAGCCCTAAGGAAAGACTGTGGAAAACCACTTTCATTGAAAGGGGTTGCCAAGCTTAGAAGAAATTACGAGTTTCCGAAATACCAGCAACTATTTTTTCACCCAATGTTGATGATACGTGGTGGTAATGACAAGTACACAAATCCCACTTGGCTCACCAAATTTTGTTCTTCTAGGTTGAAGCGTTCGTTTACAGTAGCAGTTCTTATTTTTTGGTTTCACTCTGTTCTCTCCTATATAGATAGATGAATTTGGAACTCTAAATGCAACACGGTTTGTAGTAGCTCTTTGAAAGTTGACAAAATAAAGGAGTTCTCAGTTTTGTCTCTATGGTTTGTTTCCTCTTCAAGTAGCCCTAGGCACAGACTGTGGAAAAGCACTCTGATTGAGAGGGGTTGCCAACCTTCTAAGAAATAACGAGTTTCAGAAATACCAGCAAATATTTTTTCACCCAATGTTGATGATACTTGGTGGTAATGATCAGAACACAAATCTCACTTGGCTCACCAAATTTTGTTCTTCTGGGTTGAAGCGTTCGTCTACAGTAGCAGTTTTAATTTTTAGGTTTCACTCTGTTCTCTCGTATATAGAAAGATGAATTTGGAACTCTAAAACCAACATGGTTTGTAGTGGCTCTTTGAAACTTGACAAAATAAAGGAGTTTTCAGTGTTGTCTCAATGATTTGTTTCCGCTTCAAGTAATCATAAGCAGAGACTGTGGAAGAGCACTTTCATTGATGGGGCTTGCCAAGCTTCCAAGAAATTACGATTTTCCGAAATAGCAGCAAATATTTTTTAACCAATCTTGATGATACTTGGTGGTAATGACAAGTACACAAATCCCACTTGGGTCACCAAATTTTGTTCTTCTAGGTTGAAGAGTTCGTCTACAGTAGCAGTTTTTATTTTTAGTTTTCACTCTGTTCTCTCCTATATAGATAGATGAATTTGGAACTCTAAATCCATGATGGTTTGTAGTAGCTCTTTGAAGCTTGTCAAAATAAAAGAGTTCTCAGTTTTGTCTCTATGGTTTGTTTCCGCATCAAGTAGCCCTAAGCAGAGACTGTGGAAAAGCACTTTCATTGAGAGGGGTTGCCAAGCTTCTAAGAAATAAGGCGATTCCGAAATACCAGCAAATATATTTTCACCCAATCTTGATGATACTTGGAGGTGAAGATTGGTACTCAAATCCCACTTGGCTCTCCAAATTTTGTTCTTCTAGGTTGAAGCGTTCGTCTACAGTGGCAGTTTTTATATTTAGGTTTCACTCTGTCTCTAATATATAGATAGATGAATTTGGAATTCTAAATCCAATATGGTTTGTAGTAGCTCTTTGAAACTTGACAAAGTAAAGGAGTTCTCATTTTTGTCTCTATGATTTGTTTCCGCTTCATGTAGCCCTAAGAAGAGACTGTGGAAAAGCACTTTCATTGAAAGGGGTTGCCAACCTTCCAAGAAATTACGAGTTTCCGAAATACCAGCAAATATTTTTTCACCCAATCTTGATGATACTTGGTGGTGATGATCAGTACACAAATCCCACTTGGCTCAGCAAACTTTGTTCTTCTACGTTGAAGCGTTCGTCTACAGTAGCAGTTTTTATATTTAGGTTTCACTCTATTCTCTCATAAATAGATAGATGAATTCGGAACTCTAAATCCAACATGGTTTGTAGTAGCTATTTGAAATTTGACAAAATAAAAGAGTTCTCAGTTTTGTCTCTGTGGTTTGTTTCCTCTTCAAGTAACCCTAGGCACAGACTGTGGAAAAGCACTTTCATTGAGAGCGGTTGACATCTTCTAAGAAATATCGAGTTTCCGAAATACCAGCAAATATTTATTCACCCAATCTTGATGATACTTGGTGGTGATGATCGGTAAAAAAATCCCACTTGGCTCAACAAATTTGTTCTTCTAGGTTGAAGAGTTCGTCTACTGTACCAGTTTTTATATTTAGGTTTCCCTCTGTTCTCTCCTATATAGATAGATGAATTTGTAAAACTAAATCCAACATGGTTTGCAGTATCTCTTTGAAACTTGACAAAATAAAGTAGTTCTCAGTTTTGTCTCTATGTTTTGTTTCCTCTTCAAGTAGTCCTAGGCACAGACTGTGGAAAAGAACTTTCATTGAGAGGGGTTGCCAAACTTCAAAGAAATTACGAGTTTCCGAAATACCAGCACATATTTTTTCACAAAGTCTTGATGATACTTTCTGGTAATGATCGGTTCACAAATCCCACTTGGCTCACCTAATTTTGTTCTTCTAGGTTGAAGCATTCTTCTACAGTAGCAGTTTTTATATTTAGATTTCACTCTGTTCTCTCCTAAAGAGATAGATCAATTTGGAACTCTAAATCCAACATGGTTTGTAGTAGCTCTTTGAAACATGACAAAATAAAGGAGTTCTCAGTTTTGTCTCTATGGTTTGTTTCCTCTTCAAGTAGCCCTAGGCACAGACGGTGGAAAAGCACTTTCATTGAGAGGGGTTGCCAAGCTTCTAAGTAATAAAGAGTTTCCGAAATACCAGCAAATATTTTTTCTCGCTATCTTGATGACACTTGGTGGTAATGATCAGTACACAAATCCCACTTGGCTCACCAAATTTTGTTCTTCTAGGTTGAACCGTTCGTCTACAGTAGCAGTTTTTATATTTAGGTTTCACTCTGTCTCTCCTATATAGACAGATGAATTTGGAATTCTAAATCCAATATGGTTTGTAGTAGCTCTTTGAAACTTGACAAAGTAAAGGAGTTCTCATTTTTCTCTCTATGATTTGTTTCCGCTTCAGGTAGCCCTAAGCAGTGACTGTGGAAAAGCACTTTCATTGAGAGGGGTTGCCAAGCATTCAAAAAATTTCGAGTTTCCGAAATACCAGCAAATATTTTTTCACCCTATCTTGATGATACTTGGTGGTAATGATCAGTACACAAATCCCACTTGGCTCACCAAATTTTGTTCTTCTAGTTTGAAGCATTCGTTTACAGTAGCAGTTTTGATTTTTAGGTTTCACTCTGTTCTCTCCTATATAGATAGATGTATTTGGAACTCTAAATCCTACATGGTTTGTAGTAGCTCTTTGAAACTTGACAAAATAAAGGAGATCTCAGTTTCGTCTCTATGGATTGTTTCCTCTTTAAGAAGCCCTAGGCACAGACTGTGTAAAAGCACTTTCATTGAGAGGGGTTGCCAAGCTTCCAAGAAATTACGAGTTTCTGAAATACCGGCAAATATTTTTTCACCCAATCTTGATGCCACTTGGTGGTGATGATCGGTAAACAAATCCCACTTGGCTCACCAAATTTTGTTCTTCTAGTTTGAAGCGTTCGTCTACAGTACCAGTTTTTATATGTAGGTTTCACTCTGTTCTCTCCTATATAGATAGATGAATTTGGAACTCTAAATCCAACATGGTTTGTAGTAGCTCTTTGAAAGTTGACAAAATAAAGGAGTTCTAAGTTTTGTCTCTATGGTTTGTTTCCTCTTCAAGTAGCCCTAGGCACAGACTGTGGAAAAGCACTTTCATTGAGAGGGGTTGCCAAACTTCTAAGAAATAACGAGTTTCCGAAATACCAGCAAATATTTTTTCACCCAATGTTGATGATACTTGGTGGTAATGATCAGAACACAAATCTCACTTGGCTCACCGAATTTTGTTCTTCTGGGTTGAAGCGTTCGTATACAGTAGCAGTTTTTATATTTAGGTTTCACTCTGTTCTCTCCTATATAGATAGATGAATTTGGTACTCTAAATCCCACATGGTGTGTAATTGCTCTTTAAAACGTGACAAAATAAAGAAGATTTCTGTTTTGTCTCTATGTTTTGTTTCCTCTTCAAGTCGCCCTAGGCACGGACTGTGGAAAGCACTTTCATTGAAAGGGGTTGCCAAGATTCCAAGAAATTACGACTTTCCGAAATACCAGCAAATATTTTTTCACCCAATCTTGATTATTCGTGGTGGTAATGAGAAGTACACAAATCCCACTTGGCTCACCAAATTTTGTTCTTCCAGGTTGAAGCGTTCGTTTACAGTCGCAGTTTTTATTTTTAGGTTTCTTCGGTTCTCTCCTATATAGATAGATGAATTTGGAACTCTAAATATAACATGGTTTGTAGTAGCTCTTTGATACTTGACAAAATAATGGAGTTCTCAGTTTTGTCTGTATGGTTTGTTTTTTCTTCATGTATCCCTAGGCACAGACGGTGGAAAAGCACTTTCATTGAGAGGGGTTGCCAAGCTTCCAAGAAATTACGAATTTCCGAAATACCAGCAAATATTTTTTCTCCCAATGTTGATGATACTTGGTAGTAATGATCAGTACACAAATCCCACTTGGCTCACCAAATTGTGTTCTTCTAGGTTGAAGCGTTCGTCTGCAGTAGCAGTTTTTACATTTAGGTTTCCATCTGTTCTCTCCTATATAGATAGATGAATTTGGAACTCTAAATCCAAGATGGTTTGTAGTAGCTCTTTGAAGCTTGTCAAAATAAAAGAGTTCTCAGTTTTGTCTCTATGGTTTGTTTTCTCTTCAAGAAGCCCTAAGCAGAGACTGTGGAAAAGCACTTTCATTGAAAGGCATTGCAAAGATTCCAAGAAATTACGATTTTCCGAAATACCAGCAAATATTTTCTCACCCAATCTTGATGATACGTGGTGGTAATGACAAGTACACAAATAGTACTTGGCTCAACATTTTTTGTTCTTCTAGGTTTAAGCGTTCGTCTACAGTAGCAGTTTTTATATGTAGGTTTCACTCTGTTCTCTCCTATATAGACAGATTAATTTGGAACTCTAAATCCAATATGGTTTGTAATAGCTCTTTGAAACTTGACAACATAAAGGAGTTCTCCGTTTTGTCTCTATGATTTGTTTCCGCTTCAAGTAGCCCTAAGCAGAGACTGTGGAAAAGCACTTTCATTGAGAGGGGTTGCCAAGCTTCCAAGAAATTACGATTTTCCGAAATACCAGCAAATATTTTTTCACCCAAAATTCATGATAATTGGTGGTATTGATCGGGACACAAATCCCAATTGGCTCACCAAATTTTGTTCTACTAGGTTAACCGTTCGTCTACAGTAGCAGTTTTTATATTTATGTTTCACTCTGTTCTCTGCTATATAGATAGATGAATTTGGAACTCTAAATCCAACATGCTCTGTAGTAGCTCTTTGAAACTTGACAACATAAAGGAGTTCTCAGGTTTGTCTCTATGGTTTGTTTCATCTTCAAATACCCCTAGGCACAGACGGAGGAAAAGCACTTTTATTGAGAGGGGTTGGAAGCTTCTAAGAAATAACGAGTTTCCGAAATAACAGCAAATATTTTTTAACCCAATGTTGATGATAGTTGGTGGTATTGATCAGTACACAAATCCCACTTGGCTCACCAAATTTTGTTCTTCTAGGTTGAAGCGTTCGTCTACTGTAGCAGTTTTTATATTTGGGTTTCCATCTGTTCTCTCCTATATAGATAGATGAATTTGGAACTCTAAATCCAACATGGTTTGCAGTAGATCTTTGAAACTTGACGAAATAAAGTAGTTCTCCGTTTTGTCTCTATGTTTTGTTTCCTCTTCAAGTAGTCCTAGGCACAGACTGTGGAAAAGCAATTTCATTGAGAGGGGATGCCAATATTCTAAGAAATAACGAGTTTCCAAAATACCAGCAAATATTTTTTCACCCAATCTTGATGATACATGGTGGTAATCACAAGTCCACAAATCACACTTGGCTCACCAAATTTGGTTATTCTATGTTGAAGCGTTGGTTTACAGTAGCAGTTTATATTTTTAGGTTTCACTCTGTTCTCTCCTATATAGATAGATGAATTTGGAAGTCTAAATCCAACATGGTTTGTAGTAGCTCTTTGAAACTTGACAAAATAAAGGAATTCTCAGTTTTGTCTCTATGGTTTGTTTCCTCTTCAAGTAGCCCTAGGAACTGACGGTGGAAAAGCACTTTCATTGAGAGGGGTGCCAAGCTTCTAAGAAATAACGAGTTTCCGAAATACAACAAAATATTTTTTCACCCAATCTTGATGATACTTGGTGGTAATGAACAATACACACATCCCACTTGGCTCACCAAATTTTATTCTTCTAGGTTGAAGCATTCGTCTACAGTATAGTTTTTATATTTAGGTTTCACTCTGTACTCTTCTATATAGATAGATGAATTTGGAACTCTAAATCCAACATGGTTTGTAATAGCTCTTTGAAACTTGAGAAAATAAAGGAGTTCTCAGTTTTGTCTCTATGGTTTGTTTACTCTTCAAGAAGCCCTATGCACCGATGGTGGAAAAGCACTTTCATTGAGAGGGGTGCCAAGCTTCTAAGAAATAACGAGTTTCCGAAATACCATCAAATATTTTTTCAATCAATGTTGATGATACTGGTGGTAATGATCAGTACACAAATCCCACTTGGCTCACCTAATTTTGTTCTTCTTGGTTGAAGCGTTCGTCTACAGTAGCAGATTTTATATTTAGGTTTCACCTTGTTCTCTCCTATATAGATAGATGAATTTGGAACTCTAAATCCAACATGGTTGGTAGTAGCTCTTTGAAACTTGACAAAATAAAGGAGTTCTCAGTTTTGTTTCTATGGTTTGTTTCTTCAAGTTGTCCTAGGCACAGACTGTGGAAAAGCACATTCATTGAGTGGTGTTGCCAAGCTTCTAACAAATAACGAGTTTCCGAAATACCAGCAAATATTATTTCACCCAAACTTGATGATACTTGGTGGTAAAGATCGGTACACAAATCCCACTGACTCACCAAATTTTGTTCTTCTCGCTTGAAGCGTTCGTTTACAGTAGCAGTTTATGTTTTTAGGTTTCCCTCTGTTCTCTCCAATATAGATAGATGAATTTGGAACTCTAAATCCAACATGGATTTTAATCGCTCTTTTAAACTTGACAAAATAAAGGAGTTTTCAATTTTTTCTCTATGATTTGTTTCTGCTTCAATTAGCCCTAAGCAGTGACTGTGGCAAAGCACTTTCATTGAGAGGGGTTGCCAAGCTTTCAAGAAATTATGAGTTTCCGAAATACCAGCAAATATTTTTATCACCCAATGTTGATGATACTTGGTGGTAATAATCAGTACACAAATCCCAGTTGGCTCGCCAAATTTTGTTCTTCTAGGTTGAAACGTTCGTCTACAGTAGCAGTTTTTATGTTTAGGTTTCACTCTGTTCTCTGCTATATAGTTAGATGAATTCGGAACTCTAAATCCAACATGGTTTGTAGTGGTTCTTTGAAACTTGACAAAATAAAGGAGTTCTCAGGTTTGTCTCTATGGTTTGTTTTTCCTTCATGTAGCCCTACGCACAGACTGTTGAGAAGCACTTTCATTGAGAGGGGTTGCCAAGATTCTAAGAAATAATGAGTTTCCGAAATACCAGCAAATATTTTTTCACCCAATCTTGATGATTCCTGGTGGTAATGACAAGCACACAAATCCCACTTGAGTCACCAAATCTCGTTCTTCTAGGTTGATGCTTTCATCTACAGTAGCAGTTTTTAATTTTAGGTTTCACTCTGATCTCTCCTATATAGATAGATGAATTTGGAACTCTAAATCCAACATGGTTTGTAACAGCTCTTTGAAACTTGAGAAAATTAAGGAGTTCTCAGTTTTGTCTCTATGGTTTGTTTCATCTTCAAGTAGCCCTAGGCACAGACGGTTGAAAAGCATTTTCATTGAGAGGGGTTGCCAAACTTCTAAGAAATAACGAGTTTCCGAAATACCAGCAAATATTTTTTCACCCAATCTTGATGATACTTGGTGGTAATGATCGGTACACAAATCCCACACACTCACCAAATTTTGTTCTTCTCGGTTGAAGCGTACGTTTACAGTAGCAGTTTATGTTTTTAGGTTTCCCTCTGTTCTCTCCTATATAGATAGATGAATTTGGAACTCTAAATCCAACATGGTTTTTAATCGCTCTTTTAAACTTGACAAAATAAAGGAGTTCTCAATTTTGTCTCTATCATTTGTTTCCGCTTCAATTATCCCTAAGCAGTGACTGTGGCAAAGCACTTTCATTGAGAGGGGTTGCCAATCTTCCAAGAAATTACGAGTTTCCGAAATACCAGGAAATATTTTTTTCACACAATGTTGATGATACCTGGTGGTAATAATCAGTACACAAATCCCAGTTGGCTCACCAAATTTTTTTCTTCTAGGTTGAAACGTTCGTCTACAGTAGCAGTTTTTATGTTTAGGTTTCACTCTGTTCTCTGCTATATAGATAGATGAATTTGGAACTCTAAATCCAACATGGTTTGTAGTGGTTCTTTGAAACTTGACAAAATAAAGGAGTTCTCAGTTTTGTCTCTATGGTTTGTTTCCTCTTCAAGTAGCCCTACGCACAGACTGTTGAGAAGCACTTTCATTGAGAGGGGTTGCCAAGATTCTAAGAAATAACGAGTTTTCGAAATACCAGCAAATATTTTTCCACCCAATCTTGATGATGCGTGGTGGTAATGACAAGTACACAAATCCCACTTGACTCACCAAATCTCGTTCTTCTATGTTGAAGCGTTCGTCTACAGTAGCAGTTTTTATTTTTAGGTTTCACTCTGATCTCTCCTATACAGATAGATGAATTTGGAACTCTAAATCCAACATGGTTTGTAGTAGCTCTTTGAAACTTGACAAAATAAAGGAGTTCTCAGTTTTGTCTCTATCGTTTGTTTCCTCTTCAAGTACCCCTAGGAACAGACTGTGGAAAAGCACTTTCATTGAGTGGGGTTGCCAAGCTTCTAAGAAATAACGAGTTTCCGAAATACAAGCAAATATTTTTTCACCAATCTTGATGAGACTTGGTGGTAACGATCAGTACAGAAATCCCACTTGGCTCACCAAATTATGTTCTTTTAGGTTAAAGCGTTCGTCTACAGTAGCAGTTTTTTTATTTAGGTTTCACTCTGTTCTCTCCTATATAGATAGATGAATTTGGAACTCTAAATCCAACATGGTTTGTAGTAGCTCTTTGAAACTTGACAAAATAAAGGAGTTCTCAATTTTGTCTCTATGATTTGTTTCCGCTTCAAGTAGCCCTAAGCAGTGACTGTGGAAAAGCACTTTCAATGAGAGGGGTTTCCAAGTTTCCAAGAAATTATGAGTTTGCGAAATACCAGCAAATATTTTTTCACCCAATCTTGATGATACTTGTTGGTAATGATCAGTACACAAATCCCACTTGGCTCACTAAATTTTGTTCTTCTAGGTTGAAGCGTTCTTCTACAGTAGCAGTTTTTATGTTTAGGTTTCACTCTGTTCTCTCCTATATAGGTAGACGAATTTGGAACTCTAAATCCAACATGGTTTGCCGTAGCTCTTTGAAACTTGACAAAATAAAGTAGTTCTCAGTTTTGTCTCTATTTTGTTTCCTCTTCAAGTAATCCTAGGTGACGACTGTGGAAAAGCACTTTCATTGAGAGGGGTTGCCAAGCTTCCAAGAAATTACGTGTTTCCAAAACACCAGAAAATATTTTTCACCCAGTCTTGATGATACTTGGTGGTAATAATGGTTCACAAATCCCACTTCGCTCACCAAATTTTGTTCTTCTAGGTTGAAGCTTTCGTCTAAGTACCAGTTTTTAGATTTAGGTTTCACTCTGTTCTCTGCTATATAGATAGATGAATTGGAACTCTAAATCCAACATGGTTTGTAGTGGCTCTTTGAAACTTGACAAAATAAAGGAGTTCTCAGTTTGGTCTCTATGGTTTGTTTCCTCTTCATGTAGCCCTAGGCACAGACGGTGGAAAAGCACTTTCATTGAGAGGGGTTGCCAAGCTTCCAAGAAATTATGAGTTTCCGAAATACCAGCAAATATCTTTTCACCCAATATTGATGATACTTGGTGGTAATGATCGGTTCACAAATCCCACTTGGCTCACCAAATTTTGTTCTTCTAGGTTGAAGCGTTCGTCTAAGTATCAGTTTTTATATTTAGGATTCACTGTGTTCTCTCCTATAGAGATAGATGAATTTGGAACTCTAAATCCAACATGGTTTGTAGTAGCTCTTTGAAACTTGACAAATTAAAGGAGTTCTCAGTTTTGTCTCTATTATTTGTTTCCGCTTCAAGTAACCCTAAGCAGGGACTGTGGAAAAGCACTTTCATTGAGAGGGGTTGCCAAGCTTCTAAGAAATAACGAGTTTCCGAATTACCAGCAAATATTTTTTCACCCAATCTTGATGATACTTGGTGGTGAAGATCGGTACACAAATCCCACTTGGCTCACCAAATTTTGTTCTTCTAGGTTTAAGCGTTCGTCTTAGTAGCAGTTTTTATATTTAGGTTTCACTCTATTCTCTCCTATAGAGATAGATGAATTTGGAACTCTAAATCCAACATGGTTTGCAGTAGCACTTTGAAACTTGACGAAATAAAGTAGTTCTCAGTTTTCTCTCTATGTTTTGTTTCCTCTTCAAGTAGTCCTAGGCACAGACTGTGGAAAAGCACTTTCATTGAGAGGGGTTGCCAAGCTTCCAAAAATTACGTGTTTCCAAAATACCAGAAAATATTTTTTCACCCAATCTTGATGATACTTGGTGGTGAAGATCGGTACACAAATCCCACTTGGCTCACCAAATTTTGTTCTTCCAGGTTGAAGCGTTCGTCTTAGTAGCAATTTTTTATATTTAGGTTTCACTCTATTCTCTCCTATAGAGATAGATGAATTTGGAACTCTAAATCCAACATGGTTTGCAGTAGCACTTTGAAACTTGACAAAATAAAGTAGTTCTCAGTTTTGTCTCTATGTTTTGTTTCCTCTTCAAGTAGTCCTAGGCACAGACTGAGGAAAAGCACTTTCATTGAGAGGGTTGCCAAGCTTCTAAGAAATATCGAGTTTCCGAAATTCCAGCAAATATTTTTTCACCCAATCTTGGTGACACTTGGTGTCAATGATCAGTACAAAAATCCCACTTGGCTCACCAAATTTTGTTCTTCTAGGTTGAAGCGTTCGTCTACTGTAGCAGTTTTTATATTAGGTTTTCCTCTGTTCTCTCCTATATAGATAGATGAGTTTGGAACTCTAAATCCAACATGGTTTGCAGTAGCTCTTGAAACTTGACAAAATAAAGTAGTTCTCAGTTTTGTCTCTATGTTTTGTTTCCTCTTCAAGTAGTCCTAGGCACAGACTGTGTAACAGCACTTTCATTGAGAGGGGTTGCCAAGATTCTAAGAAATAACGAGTTTCCGAAATACCAGCAAATATTTTTCCACCCAATCTTGATGATGCGGGGTGGTAATGACAAGTACACAAATCCCACTTGGCTCACCAAATTTTGTTCTTCTAGGTTGAAGCTTTCGTCTTCATTAGCAGTTTTAATATTTAGGTTTCACTCTGTCTCTCCTATATAGATAGATGAATTTGGAATTCTAAAGACAATGTGGTTTCTCGTTGCTCTTTGGAAACGTGACAAAGTAAAGGAGTTCTCAGTTTTGTCTCTATGATTTGTTTCCGCTTCATGTTGCCCTAAGCAGAGACTGTGGAAAAGCACTTTCATTGAAAGGGGTTGCCAAGCTTCCAAAAATTACGAGTTCCGAAATACCAGCAAACATTTTTTCACCCAATGTTGATGATACGTGGTGGTAAGGACAAGTACACAAATCCCTCTTGGCTCACCAAATTTTGTTCTTCTAGGTTGAAGCATTCGTCTACAGTAGCATTTTTTATTTTTAGGTTTTACTCTGTTCTCTCCTATATAGATAGATGAATTTGGAACTCTAAATCCAACATGGTTTGTAGTAGCTCTTTGAAACTTGACAAAATAAAGTAGTTCTCAGTTTTGTCTCTATGGGTTGTTTCCTCTTCAAGGACCCCTAGGAACAGACTGTGGAAAAGCACTTTCATTGAGTGGGGTTGCCATGCTTCTAAGAAATAACGAGTTTCCGAAATACCAGCAAATATTTTCTCACTCAATCTTGATGATACTTGCTGGTAATGATCAGGTACACAAATCCCACTTAGCTCACCAAATTTTGTTCTTCTAGGTTGAAGCGTTCGTTTACAATAGCAGTTTTTATATTTAGGTTTCACTCTGTTCTCTGCTATATAGATAGATGAATTTGGAACTCTAAAATCCAACATGGTTTGTAGTAGCTCTTTGAAACTTGACAAAAGAAAGGAGTTCTCAGTTTTGTCTCTATGGTTTGTTTCCTCTTCACTTAGCCCTAGGCACCGACGATGGAAAAGCACTTTCATTGAGAGGGGTTGCCAAGCTTCTAAGAAATAATGAGTTTCCGAAATACTAGCAAGTATTTTTTCACCCAAGGTTGATGATACGTGGTGGTAACGATCGATACACAAATCTCACTTGGCTCACCAAATTTTGTTCTTTTAGGTTGAAGCGTTCGTCTACAGTAACAGTTTTTATATTTAGGTTTCACTCTGTTCTCTGCTATATAGATAGATGTATTTGGAACTCTAAATCCAACACGGTTTGTAGTAGCTCTTTGAACTTGACAAAATAAAGTAGTTCTCAGTTTTGTCTCCATGTTTTGTTTCCTCTTCAAGTACTCCTAGGCACTGACTGTGGAAAAGCACTTTCATTGAGAGGGGTTTATAAGCTTCTAAGAAATAACGAGTTTCCGAAATACCAGCAAATATTTTTTCACCGAATCTTGATGATACTTGGTGGTAATGATCAGTACACAAATCCCACTTGGCTCACCAAATTTTGTTCTTCTATGTTGAAGCATTCGTCTACTGTAGCAGTTTTGTATTTAGGTTTCCCTCTGTTCTCTCCTATATAGATAGATGAATTTGGAACTCTAAATCCAACATGGTTTGCAGTAGCTCTTTGAAACTTGAAAAAATAAAGGACTTCTCAGTTTTGTATCTATGGTTTGTTTCCTCTTCAAGTAGCCCTAGGCACCGACGGTGGAAAAGCACTTTCAATGAGAGGGGTTGCCAAATTTCTAAGAAATAACGAGTTTCCGAAAACCAGCAATTTTTTTTTCACCCAATATTCATGATACTTGGTGGTATTGATCGGTACACCAATCCCACTTGGATCACCAAATTTTGTTCCGCTAGGTTGAAGCGTTCGTTTACAGTAGCAGTTTTTATATTTAGGTTTTACTCTGCTCTCTGCTATATAGATAGATGAATTTGGAACTCTAAATCCAACATGGTTTGCAGTAGCTCTTTGAAACTTGACAAAATAAAGTAGTTCTCTCTTTTGTCTCTATGTTTTGTTTCCTCTTCAAGTAATCCTAGGCACAGACTGTGGAAAAGCACTTTCATTGAGAGGGGTTGCCAAGCTTCCAAGAAATAACAGGTTTCCGAAATACCATCAAATATTTTTTCACCGAATCTTGATGATACTTGGTGGTAATGATCAGTACACAAATCCGACTGGGCTCACCAAATTTTGTTCTTCTAGGTGAAGCGTTCGTCTACAGTAGCAGTTTTTATATTTAGGTTTCACTATGTTCTCTGATATATAGATAGATGAATTTGGAACTCTAAATCCAACATGGTTTGTAGTAGCTCTTTGAAACTTGACAAAATAAAGAGTTCTCAGTTTTGTCGCTATGATTTGTTTCCTCTTCAAGTAGCCCTAGGCAAAGACGGTTGGAAAAGCACTTTCACTGAGAGGGGTTGCCAAGCTTCCAAGAAAATACGAGTTTCCGAAATACCAGCAAATATTTTTTCACCCAATCTTGATGATGCGTGGTGGTAATGACAAGTCCACAAATCCCACTTGGCTCTCCAAATTTTGTTCTTCTAGGTTGAAGCGTTCGTTTACAGTAGCAGTTTTCATTTTTAGGTTGCACTCTGTTCTCTCCTATATTGATAGATTAATTTGGAACTCTAAATCCAACATGGTTTGTAGTCATTCTTTGAAACTTGAGAAAATAAAGGAGTTTTCAGTTTTCTCTCTACGAATCGTTTTCGTTTCATGTAGTCCTAAGCAAAGACTGTGGAAAACCACTTTCATTGAAAGGGGTTGCCAAGCTTCTAAGAAATAACGAGTTTCCGAAATACCAGCAAATATTTTTTCACCCAATTTTGATGATACGTGGTGGTAATGACAAGTACACAAATCCCACTTGGCTCACCAAAATTTGTTCTTCTAGGTTGAAGCGTTCGTTTACAGTAGCAGTTTTTATATTTAGGTTTCACTCTGTTCTCTCCTATATAGATGGATGAATTTGGAACTCTAAATCCAACAGGGTTTGTAGTAGCTCTTTGAAAGTTGACAAAATAAAGGAGTTCTCAGTTTTTTCTCTCTGGTTTGTTTCCTCTTCAATTAGCCCTAGGCACAGACTGTGGAAAAGCACTTTCATTGAGAGGGGTTGCCAAGCTTCTAAGAAATAACGAGTTTCCGATATACCAGCAAGTAATTTTTCATCGAATCTTGATGATACTTGGTGGTAATGATCAGTACACAAATCCTACTTCACTCACCAAATTTTGTTCTTCTATGTTGAAGCATTCGTCTACCCTAGCAGTTTTTATAATTAGCTTTCCCTCTGTTCTCTCCTATATAGATAGATGAAATTGGAACTCTAAATCCAACATGGTTTGCAGTAGCTCTTTGAAACTTGACAAAATAAAGGAGTTCTCAGTTTTGTCTCTATGATTTTGTTTCAGCTTCAAGTAACCCTAAGCAGAGACTGTGGAAAAGCACTTTCATTGAGAGGGGTTGCCAAGCTTCTAGGAATTCACGAGTTTCCGAAATAGCAGCAAATATTTTTTCACCGAATCTTGATGATCGTTGGTGGTAAAGATCAGTACACAAATCCCACTTGGCTCACCAAATTTTGTTCTTCTAGGTTCAAGCGTTCGTTTACAGTAGCAATTTTTATATTTAGGTTTCATTCTGTTCTCCCCTATGTAGACAGATGAATTTGGAACTCTAATCCAATATCGTATGTAGTAGCTCTTTGAAACTTGACAAAATAAAGGAGTTCTCAGTTTTGTCTCTATGATTTTGTTTCCGCTTCAAGTAACCCTAAGCAGAGACTGTGGAAAAGCACTTTCATTGAGAGGGGTTGCCAAGCTTCCAACAAATTATGAGTTTCCGAAATACCAGCAAATATTTTTTCACCCAATCTTGATGATACTTGGTGGTAATGATCGGTACACAAATCCCACTTGGCTCACCAAATTTTTGTTCTTCTAGGTTGAAGCGTTCATTTACAGTAGCAGTTTTCATTTTTAGGTTGCACTCTGTTCTCTCCTATATTGATAGATGAATTTGGAACTCTAAATCCAACATGGTTTGTAGTCGCTCTTTGAAACTTCAGAAAATAAAGGAGTTCTCAGTTTTGTCACTACGATTTGTTTTCGTTTCATATAGCCCTAAGCAAAGCCTGTGGAAAAGCACTTTCATTGAGAGGGGTTGCCAAGCTTCTATGAAATAACGAGTTTCCAATATACCAGCAAATAATTTTTCATCGAATCTTGATGATACTTGGTGGTAATGATCATTACACAAATCCCACTAGGCTCACCAAATTTTCTTCTTCTAGTTTTGAAGCGTTCGTCTACAGTAGCAGTTTTTATATTTAGGTTTCACTCTGTTCTCCGGTATATAGACAGATGAATTTGGAACTCTAAATCCAACATGGTTTGTAGTAGCTCTTTGAAACTTGACAAAATATAGAGTTCTCAGTTTTGTCTCTATGATTTGTTTCCGCCTCAAGTAGCCCTAAGCAGAGACTGTGGAAAAGCACTTTCATTGAGAGGGTTTGCCAAGCTTCCAAGAAAATACGAGTTTCCGAAATACCAGCGAATATTTTTTCAGCCAATCTGATGATGCGTGGTGGTAATGACAAGTCCACAAATCCCACTTGGCTCACCAAATTTTGTTCTTCTAGGTTGAAGCGTTCGTTTACAGTAGCAGTTTTCATTTTTAGGTTGCACTCTGTTCTCTCCTATATAGATAGATGAATTTGGAACTCTAAATCCAACATGGTTTGCAGTAGCTCTTTGAAACTTGACAAAATAAAGGAGTTCTCAGTTTTGTCTCTATGGTTTGTTTCCTCTTCAAGTAGTCCTACGTGCACACTGTGGAAAAGCACTTTCATTGAGAGAGGTTGCCAAGCTTCCAAGAATTAACGAGTTTCCGAAATACCAGCAAATATTTTTTCACCGAATCTTGATGATACTTGGTGGTAAAGATCAGTACACAAATCCCACTTGGCTCACCAAATTTTTTTCGTCTAGGTTGAAGCGTTCGTTTACAATAGCAGTTTTTATATTTAGGTTTCATTCTGTTCTCCCCTATGTAGACAGATGAATTTGGAACTCTAAATCCAATATCATATGTAGTAGTTCTTTGAAATTGACAAAATAAAGGAGTTCTCAGTTTTGTCTCTATGATTTGTTTCCGCTTCATGTAGCCCTAAGCAGACACTGTGGAAAAGCACTTTCATTGAGAGGGGTTGCCAAGCTTCCAAGAAATTACGAGTTTCCGAAATACCAGCAAATATTTTTTCACCCAACATTTATGATACTTGGTGGTATTGATTGGTACACAAATCCCACTTGGCTCACCAAATTTTGTTCTGCTAGGTTGAAGCGTTCGTCTACAGTAGCAGTTTTAATATTTAGGTTTCACTCTATTCTCTGCTATGTAGATAGATGAATTTGGAACTCTAAATCCAACATGGTTTGTAGTAGCTCTTTGAAACTTGAGAAAATAAAGGAGTTCTCGGGTTTGTCTCTATGGTTTGTTTCCTCTTCAAGTAGCCCTAGGCACAGACGGTGGAAAAGCACTTTCATTGAGAGGGTTTGCCAAGCTTCTAAGAAATAACGAGTTTGCAAAATACCAGCAAATATTTTTCCACCCAATGTTGATGATACTTGGTGATAATGATCAGTACACAAATCCCACTTGGCTCACCAAATTTTGTTCTTCTAGGTTGAAGCGTTGGTCTACTGAAGAAGTTTTTATATTTAGGTTTCCCTCTGTTCTCTCCTATATAGATAGATGAATTTTTAACTCTAAATCCAACATGGTTTGCAGTAGCTCTTTGAAACTTGACAAAATAAAGTAGTTCTCCGTTTTGTCTCTATGTTTAGTTTCCTCTTCAAGTAGACCTATGCACAGACTGGGCAAAAGCACTTTCATTGAGAGGGGTTGCCAAGCTTCTAAAAAATAACGAGTTTCCGAAATACCAGCAAATATTTTTTCACCGAATCTAGATGATACTTGTTGGTAATGATCAGTACACAAATCCAATATGGCTCACCAAATTTTGTTCTTCTTGGTTGAACCATTCGTCTACAGTAGCAGTTTTTATATTTAGGTTTCACTCTGTTCTCTCCAATTTAGATAGATGAATTTGGAACTCTAAATCAAATATGGCTTGTAGTAGCTCTTTGAAACTTGACAAAGTAAAGGAGTTCTCAGTTTTGTCTCTGTGATTTGTTTCCTCTTCATGGAGCCCTAAGCAGAGACTTTGGAAAAGCACTTTCATTGAGAGGGGTTGCCAAGCTTCTAAGAAATAACGAGTTTCCGAAATACCAGGAAATATTTTTTCACCCAATGTTGATGATACTTGGTGGTGATGATCGGTACACAAATCCCACTTGGCTCACCAAATTTTGTTCTTCTAGGTTGAAGCGTTCGTCTACAGTAGCAGTTTTATATTTAGGTTTCACTCTGTTCTCTCCTATATAGACAGCTGAATTTGGAACTCTAAATCCAATATGGTTTGTAGTAGCTCTTTGAAACTTGACAAAATAAAGGAGTTCTTAGTTTTGTCCCTATGGTTTGTTTCCTCTTGAAGTAGGCCTGGCACAGACTGTGGAAAAGCACTTTCATTGAGAGGGGTTACCAAGCTTCTAAGAAATAACGAGTTTCTGAAACACCAGCAAATATTTTTTCACCCAATCTTGATGATACTTGGTGGAAAGGAAAAGTACACAAATCCCACTTGGCTCACCAAATTTTGTTCCTCTAGGTTGAAGCATTCGTCTACAGTAGCAGTTTTTATTTTTAGGTTTCACTCTGTTCTCCTATATACATAGATGAATATGGAACTCTAAATCCACCATGGTTTTTAGTAGCTCTTTGAAACTTGAAAAAATAAAGGAGTTCTCAGTTTGGACTCTATGGTTTGTTTCCTCTTCAGGTACCTCGAAGAACAGACTGTGGAAAAGCACATTCATTGAGTGGGGTTGCCATGCTTCTAAGAAATAACGAGTTTCCGAAATACCAGCAAATATTTTTTTCACCCAATCTTGATGATACTTGGTGGTAGGGGCAAGTACACAATTCCCACTTGGCTCACCAAATTTTGTTCTTCTAGGTTGAAGCATTCGTCTACTGTAGCAGTTTTTATAATTAGCTTTCCCTCTGTTCTCTCCTATATAGATAGATGAAATTGGAACTCTAAATCCAACATGGTTTGCAGTAGCTCTTTGAAACTTGACAAAATAAAGGAGTTCTCAGTTTTGTCTCTATGATTTTGTTTCAGCTTCAAGTAACCCTAAGCAGAGACTGTGGAAAAGCACTTTCATTGAGAGGGGTTGCCAAGCTTCTAGGAATTAACGAGTTTCCGAAATAGCAGCAAATATTTTTTCACCGAATCTTGATGATCGTTGGTGGTAAAGATCAGTACACAAATCCCACTTGGCTCACCAAATTTTGTTCTTCTAGGTTCAAGCGTTCGTTTACAGTAGCAATTTTTATATTTAGGTTTCATTCTGTTCTCCCCTATGTAGACAGATGAATTTGGAACTCTAAATCCAATATCGTATGTAGTAGCTCTTTGAAACTTGACAAAATAAAGGAGTTCTCAGTTTTGTCTCTATGATTTTGTTTCCGCTTCAAGTAACCCTAAGCAGAGACTGTGGAAAAGCACTTTCATTGAGAGGGGTTGCCAAGCTTCCAACAAATTATGAGTTTCCGAAATACCAGCAAATATTTTTTCACCCAATCTTGATGATACTTGGTGGTAATGATCGGTACACAAATCCCACTTGGCTCACCAAATTTTGTTCTTCTAGGTTGAAGCGTTCATTTACAGTAGCAGTTTTCATTTTTAGGTTGCACTCTGTTCTCTCCTATATTGATAGATGAATTTGGAACTCTAAATCCAACATGGTTTGTAGTCGCTCTTTGAAACTTCAGAAAATAAAGGAGTTCTCAGTTTTGTCACTACGATTTGTTTTCGTTTCATGTAGCCCTAAGCAAAGCCTGTGGAAAAGCACTTTCATTGAGAGGGGTTGCCAAGCTTCTAAGAAATAACGAGTTTCCAATATACCAGCAAATAATTTTTCATCGAATCTTGATGATACTTGGTGGTAATGATCATTACACAAATCCCACTTGGCTCACCAAATTTTCTTCTTCTAGTTTGAAGCGTTCGTCTACAGTAGCAGTTTTTATATTTAGGTTTCACTCTGTTCTCTGGTATATAGACAGATGAATTTGGAACTCTAAATCCAACATGGTTTGTAGTAGCTCTTTGAAACTTGACAAAATAAAGGAGTTCTCAGTTTTGTCTCTATGATTTGTTTCCGCCTCAAGTAGCCCTAAGCAGAGACTGTGGAAAAGCACTTTCATTGAGAGGGTTTGCCAAGCTTCCAAGAAAATACGAGTTTCCGAAATACCAGCGAATATTTTTTCAGCCAATCTGATGATGCGTGGTGGTAATGACAAGTCCACAAATCCCACTTGGCTCACCAAATTTTGTTCTTCTAGGTTGAAGCGTTCGTTTACAGTAGCAGTTTTCATTTTTAGGTTGCACTCTGTTCTCTCCTATATAGATAGATGAATTTGGAACTCTAAATCCAACATGGTTTGCAGTAGCTCTTTGAAACTTGACAAAATAAAGGAGTTCTCAGTTTTGTCTCTATGGTTTGTTTCCTCTTCAAGTAGTCCTACGTGCACACTGTGGAAAAGCACTTTCATTGAGAGAGGTTGCCAAGCTTCCAAGAATTAACGAGTTTCCGAAATACCAGCAAATATTTTTTCACCGAATTTGATGATACTTGGTGGTAAAGATCAGTACACAAATCCCACTTGGCTCACCAAATTTTTTTCGTCTAGGTTGAAGCGTTCGTTTACAATAGCAGTTTTTATATTTAGGTTTCATTCTGTTCTCCCCTATGTAGACAGATGAATTTGGAACTCTAAATCCAATATCATATGTAGTAGCTCTTTGAAACTTGACAAAATAAAGGAGTTCTCAGTTTTGTCTCTATGATTTGTTTCCGCTTCATGTAGCCCTAAGCAGACACTGTGGAAAAGCACTTTCATTGAGAGGGGTTGCCAAGCTTCCAAGAAATTACGAGTTTCCGAAATACCAGCAAATTTTTTTCACCCAATATTTATGATTACTTGGTGGTATTGATTGGTACACAAATCCCACTTGGCTCACCAAATTTTGTTCTGCTAGGTTGAAGCGTTCGTCTACAGTAGCAGTTTTAATATTTAGGTTTCACTCTATTCTCTGCTATGTAGATAGATGAATTTGGAACTCTAAATCCAACATGGTTTGTAGTAGCTCTTTGAAACTTGAGAAAATAAAGGAGTTCTCGGGTTTGTCTCTATGGTTTGTTTCCTCTTCAAGTAGCCCTAGGCACAGACGGTGGAAAAGCACTTTCATTGAGAGGGTTTGCCAAGCTTCTAAGAAATAACGAGTTTGCAAAATACCATCAAATATTTTTCCACCCAATGTTGATGATACTTGGTGATAATGATCAGTACACAAATCCCACTTGGCTCACCAAATTTTGTTCTTCTAGGTTGAAGCGTTGGTCTACTGAAGAAGTTTTTATATTTAGGTTTCCCTCTGTTCTCTCCTATATAGATAGATGAATTTTTAACTCTAAATCCAACATGGTTTGCAGTAGCTCTTTGAAACTTGACAAAATAAAGTAGTTCCCCGTTTTGTCTCTATGTTTAGTTTCCTCTTCAAGTAGACCTATGCACAGACTGGGCAAAAGCACTTTCATTGAGAGGGGTTGCCAAGCTTCTAAAAAATAACGAGTTTCCGAAATACCAGCAAATATTTTTTCACCGAATCTAGATGATACTTGTTGGTAATGATCAGTACACAAATCCAATATGGCTCACCAAATTTTGTTCTTCTTGGTTGAACCATTCGTCTACAGTAGCAGTTTTTATATTTAGGTTTCACTCTGTTCTCTCCAATTTAGATAGATGAATTTGGAACTCTAAATCAAATATGGCTTGTAGTAGCTCTTTGAAACTTGACAAAGTAAAGGAGTTCTCAGTTTTGTCTCTGTGATTTGTTTCCTCTTCATGGAGCCCTAAGCAGAGACTTTGGAAAAGCACTTTCATTGAGAGGGGTTGCCAAGCTTCTAAGAAATAACGAGTTTCCGAAATACCAGGAAATATTTTTTCACCCAAAGTTGATGATACTTGGTGGTGATGATCGGTACACAAATCCCACTTGGCTCACCAAATTTTGTTCTTCTAGGTTGAAGCGTTCGTCTACAGTAGCAGTTTTATATTTAGGTTTCACTCTGTTCTCTCCTATATAGACAGCTGAATTTGGAACTCTAAATCCAATATGGTTTGTAGTAGCTTTTTGAAACTTGACAAAATAAAGGAGTTCTTAGTTTTGTCCCTATGGTTTGTTTCCTCTTGAAGTAGGCCTGGCACAGACTGTGGAAAAGCACTTTCATTGAGAGGGGTTACCAAGCTTCTAAGAAATAACGAGTTTCTGAAACACCAGCAAATATTTTTTCACCCAATCTTGATGATACTTGGTGGAAAGGAAAAGTACACAAATCCCACTTGGCTCACCAAATTTTGTTCCTCTAGGTTGAAGCATTCGTCTACAGTAGCAGTTTTTATTTTTAGGTTTCACTCTGTTCTCCTATATACATAGATGAATATGGAACTCTAAATCCACCATGGTTTTTAGTAGCTCTTTGAAACTTGAAAAAATAAAGGAGTTCTCAGTTTGGACTCTATGGTTTGTTTCCTCTTCAGGTACCTCGAAGAACAGACTGTGGAAAAGCACATTCATTGAGTGGGGTTGCCATGCTTCTAAGAAATAACGAGTTTCCGAAATACCAGCAAATATTTTTTTCACCCAATCTTGATGATACTTGGTGGTAGGGGCAAGTACACAATTCCCACTTGGCTCACCAAATTTTGTTCTTCTAGGTTGAAGCATTCGTCTACTGTAGCAGTTTTTATAATTAGCTTTCCCTCTGTTCTCTCCTATATAGATAGATGAAATTGGAACTCTAAATCCAACATGGTTTGCAGTAGCTCTTTGAAACTTGACAAAATAAAGGAGTTCTCAGTTTTGTCTCTATGATTTTGTTTCAGCTTCAAGTAACCCTAAGCAGAGACTGTGGAAAAGCACTTTCATTGAGAGGGGTTGCCAAGCTTCTAGGAATTAACGAGTTTCCGAAATAGCAGCAAATATTTTTTCACCGAATCTTGATGATCGTTGGTGGTAAAGATCAGTACACAAATCCCACTTGGCTCACCAAATTTTGTTCTTCTAGGTTCAAGCGTTCGTTTACAGTAGCAATTTTTATATTTAGGTTTCATTCTGTTCTCCCCTATGTAGACAGATGAATTTGGAACTCTAAATCCAATATCGTATGTAGTAGCTCTTTGAAACTTGACAAAATAAAGGAGTTCTCAGTTTTGTCTCTATGATTTTGTTTCCGCTTCAAGTAACCCTAAGCAGAGACTGTGGAAAAGCACTTTCATTGAGAGGGGTTGCCAAGCTTCCAACAAATTATGAGTTTCCGAAATACCAGCAAATATTTTTTCACCCAATCTTGATGATACTTGGTGGTAATGATCGGTACACAAATCCCACTTGGCTCACCAAATTTTGTTCTTCTAGGTTGAAGCGTTCATTTACAGTAGCAGTTTTCATTTTTAGGTTGCACTCTGTTCTCTCCTATATTGATAGATGAATTTGGAACTCTAAATCCAACATGGTTTGTAGTCGCTCTTTGAAACTTCAGAAAATAAAGGAGTTCTCAGTTTTGTCACTACGATTTGTTTTCGTTTCATGTAGCCCTAAGCAAAGCCTGTGGAAAAGCACTTTCATTGAGAGGGGTTGCCAAGCTTCTAAGAAATAACGAGTTTCCAATATACCAGCAAATAATTTTTCATCGAATCTTGATGATACTTGGTGGTAATGATCATTACACAAATCCCACTTGGCTCACCAAATTTTCTTCTTCTAGTTTGAAGCGTTCGTCTACAGTAGCAGTTTTTATATTTAGGTTTCACTCTGTTCTCTGGTATATAGACAGATGAATTTGGAACTCTAAATCCAACATGGTTTGTAGTAGCTCTTTGAAACTTGACAAAATAAAGGAGTTCTCAGTTTTGTCTCTATGATTTGTTTCCGCCTCAAGTAGCCCTAAGCAGAGACTGTGGAAAAGCACTTTCATTGAGAGGGTTTGCCAAGCTTCCAAGAAAATACGAGTTTCCGAAATACCAGCGAATATTTTTTCAGCCAATCTGATGATGCGTGGTGGTAATGACAAGTCCACAAATCCCACTTGGCTCACCAAATTTTGTTCTTCTAGGTTGAAGCGTTCGTTTACAGTAGCAGTTTTCATTTTTAGGTTGCACTCTGTTCTCTCCTATATAGATAGATGAATTTGGAACTCTAAATCCAACATGGTTTGCAGTAGCTCTTTGAAACTTGACAAAATAAAGGAGTTCTCAGTTTTGTCTCTATGGTTTGTTTCCTCTTCAAGTAGTCCTACGTGCACACTGTGGAAAAGCACTTTCATTGAGAGAGGTTGCCAAGCTTCCAAGAATTAACGAGTTTCCGAAATACCAGCAAATATTTTTTCACCGAATTTGATGATACTTGGTGGTAAAGATCAGTACACAAATCCCACTTGGCTCACCAAATTTTTTTCGTCTAGGTTGAAGCGTTCGTTTACAATAGCAGTTTTTATATTTAGGTTTCATTCTGTTCTCCCCTATGTAGACAGATGAATTTGGAACTCTAAATCCAATATCATATGTAGTAGCTCTTTGAAACTTGACAAAATAAAGGAGTTCTCAGTTTTGTCTCTATGATTTGTTTCCGCTTCATGTAGCCCTAAGCAGACACTGTGGAAAAGCACTTTCATTGAGAGGGGTTGCCAAGCTTCCAAGAAATTACGAGTTTCCGAAATACCAGCAAATATTTTTTCACCCAATATTTATGATACTTGGTGGTATTGATTGGTACACAAATCCCACTTGGCTCACCAAATTTTGTTCTGCTAGGTTGAAGCGTTCGTCTACAGTAGCAGTTTTAATATTTAGGTTTCACTCTATTCTCTGCTATGTAGATAGATGAATTTGGAACTCTAAATCCAACATGGTTTGTAGTAGCTCTTTGAAACTTGAGAAAATAAAGGAGTTCTCGGGTTTGTCTCTATGGTTTGTTTCCTCTTCAAGTAGCCCTAGGCACAGACGGTGGAAAAGCACTTTCATTGAGAGGGTTTGCCAAGCTTCTAAGAAATAACGAGTTTGCAAAATACCATCAAATATTTTTCCACCCAATGTTGATGATACTTGGTGATAATGATCAGTACACAAATCCCACTTGGCTCACCAAATTTTGTTCTTCTAGGTTGAAGCGTTGGTCTACTGAAGAAGTTTTTATATTTAGGTTTCCCTCTGTTCTCTCCTATATAGATAGATGAATTTTTAACTCTAAATCCAACATGGTTTGCAGTAGCTCTTTGAAACTTGACAAAATAAAGTAGTTCCCCGTTTTGTCTCTATGTTTAGTTTCCTCTTCAAGTAGACCTATGCACAGACTGGGCAAAAGCACTTTCATTGAGAGGGGTTGCCAAGCTTCTAAAAAATAACGAGTTTCCGAAATACCAGCAAATATTTTTTCACCGAATCTAGATGATACTTGTTGGTAATGATCAGTACACAAATCCAATATGGCTCACCAAATTTTGTTCTTCTTGGTTGAACCATTCGTCTACAGTAGCAGTTTTTATATTTAGGTTTCACTCTGTTCTCTCCAATTTAGATAGATGAATTTGGAACTCTAAATCAAATATGGCTTGTAGTAGCTCTTTGAAACTTGACAAAGTAAAGGAGTTCTCAGTTTTGTCTCTGTGATTTGTTTCCTCTTCATGGAGCCCTAAGCAGAGACTTTGGAAAAGCACTTTCATTGAGAGGGGTTGCCAAGCTTCTAAGAAATAACGAGTTTCCGAAATACCAGGAAATATTTTTTCACCCAAAGTTGATGATACTTGGTGGTGATGATCGGTACACAAATCCCACTTGGCTCACCAAATTTTGTTCTTCTAGGTTGAAGCGTTCGTCTACAGTAGCAGTTTTATATTTAGGTTTCACTCTGTTCTCTCCTATATAGACAGCTGAATTTGGAACTCTAAATCCAATATGGTTTGTAGTAGCTTTTTGAAACTTGACAAAATAAAGGAGTTCTTAGTTTTGTCCCTATGGTTTGTTTCCTCTTGAAGTAGGCCTGGCACAGACTGTGGAAAAGCACTTTCATTGAGAGGGGTTACCAAGCTTCTAAGAAATAACGAGTTTCTGAAACACCAGCAAATATTTTTTCACCCAATCTTGATGATACTTGGTGGAAAGGAAAAGTACACAAATCCCACTTGGCTCACCAAATTTTGTTCCTCTAGGTTGAAGCATTCGTCTACAGTAGCAGTTTTTATTTTTAGGTTTCACTCTGTTCTCCTATATACATAGATGAATATGGAACTCTAAATCCACCATGGTTTTTAGTAGCTCTTTGAAACTTGAAAAAATAAAGGAGTTCTCAGTTTGGACTCTATGGTTTGTTTCCTCTTCAGGTACCTCGAAGAACAGACTGTGGAAAAGCACATTCAATGAGTGGGGTTGCCATGCTTCTAAGAAATAACGAGTTTCCGAAATACCAGCAAATATTTTTTTCACCCAATCTTGATGATACTTGGTGGTAGGGGCAAGTACACAATTCCCACTTGGCTCACCAAATTTTGTTCTTCTAGGTTGAAGCATTCGTCTACAGTAGCAGTTTGATTTTTAGGCTTCACTCTGTTCTCTCCTATATAGATAGATGAATTTGAAACTCTAAATCCAACATGGTTTGTAGGAGCTCTTTGAAACTTGACAAAATAAAGGAGTTCTCAGTTTTGTCTCTATGATTTGTTTCCGCTTCAAGTACCCTAAGCAGAGACTGTGGAAAAGCACTTTCATTGAGAGGGGTTGCGAAGCTTCCAAGAAATTACGAGTTTCCGAAATACCAGCAAATTTTTTTTCACCCAATCTTGATGATACTTGGTGGTAATGATCGGTACACAAATCCCACTTGGCTCACCAAATTTTGTTCTTCTAGGTTGAAGCGTTCGTCTAGAGTAGCAGTTTTTATATTTAGGTTTCACTATGTTCTCTGATATATAGATAGATGAATTTGGAACTCTAAATCCAACATGGTTTGTAGTAGCTCTTTGAAACTTGACAAAATAAAGAGTTCTCAGTTTTGTCGCTATGATTTGTTTCCTCTTCAAGTAGCCCTAGGCAAAGACGGTGAAAAGCACTTTCACTGAGAGGGGTTGCCAAGCTTCCAAGAAAATACGAGTTTCCGAAATACCAGCAAATATTTTTTCACCCAATCTTGATGATGCGTGGTGGTAATGAAAAGTCCACAAATCCCACTTGGCTCTCCAAATTTTGTTCTTCTAGGTTGAAGCGTTCGTTTACAGTAGCAGTTTTCATTTTTAGTTTGCACTCTGTTCTCTTCTATATTGATAGATTAATTTGGAACTCTAAATCCAACATGGTTTGTAGTCATTCTTTGAAACTTGAGAAAATAAAGGAGTTTTCAGTTTTCTCTCTACGATTCGTTTTCGTTTCATGTAGTCCTAAGCAAAGACTGTGGAAAAGCACTTTCATTGAAAGGGATTGCCAAGCTTCTAAGAAATAACGAGTTTCCGAAATACCAGCAAATATTTTTTCACCCAATTTTGATGATACGTGGTGGTAATGACAAGTACACAAATCCCACTTGGCTCACCAAAATTTGTTCTTCTAGGTTGAAGCGTTCGTTTACAGTAGCAGTTTTTATATTTAGGTTTCACTCTGTTCTCTCCTATATAGATGGATGAATTTGGAACTCTAAATCCAACAGGGTTTGTAGTAGCTCTTTGAAAGTTGACAAAATAAAGGAGTTCTCAGTTTTTTCTCTATGGTTTGTTTCCTCTTCAATTAGCCCTAGGCACAGACTGTGGAAAAGCACTTTCATTGAGAGGGGTTGCCAAGCTTCTAAGAAATAATGAGTTTCCGATATACCAGCAAATAATTTTTCATCGAATCTTGATGATACTTGGTGGTAATGATCAGTACACAAATCCTACTTCGCTCACCAAATTTTGTTCTTCTATGTTGAAGCATTCGTCTACTGTAGCAGTTTTTATAATTAGCTTTCCCTCTGTTCTCTCCTATATAGATAGATGAAATTGGAACTCTAAATCCAACATGGTTTGCAGTAGCTCTTTGAAACTTGACAAAATAAAGGAGTTCTCAGTTTTGTCTCTATGATTTTGTTTCAGCTTCAAGTAACCCTAAGCAGAGACTGTGTAAAAGCACTTTCATTGAGAGGGGTTGCCAAGCTTCTAGGAATTAACGAGTTTCCGAAATACCAGCAAATATTTTTTCACCGAATCTTGATGATCGTTGGTGGTAAAGATCTGTACACAAATCCCACTTGGCTCACCAAATTTTGTGCTTCTAGGTTCAAGTGTTCGTTTACAGTAGCAGTTTTTATATTTAGGTTTCATTCTGTTCTCCCCTATGTAGACAGATGAATTTGGAACTCTAAATCCAATATTTTATGTAGTAGCTCTTTGAAACTTGACAAAATAAAGGAGTTCTCAGTTTTGTCTCTATGATTTTGTTTCCGCTTCAAGTAACCCTAAGCAGAGACTGTGGAAAAGCACTTTCATTGAGAGGGGTTGCCAAGCTTCCAACAAATTATGAGTTTCCGAAATACCAGCAAATATTTTGTCACCCAATCTTGATGATACTTGGTGGTAATGATCGGTACACAAATCCCACTTGGCTCACAAAATTTTGTTCTTCTAGGTTGAAGCGTTCATTTACAGTAGCAGTTTTCATTTTTAGGTTGCACTCTGTTCTCTCCTATATTGATAGATGAATTTGGAACTCTAAATCCAACATGGTTTGTAGTCGCTCTTTGAAACTTGAGAAAATAAAGGAGTTCTCAGTTTTGTCACTACGATTTGTTTTCGATTCATGTAGCCCTAAGCAAAGCCTGTGGAAAAGCACTTTCATTGAGAGGGGTTGCCAATCTTCTAAGAAATAACGAGTTTCCAATATACCAGCAAATAATTTTTCATCGAATCTTGATGATACTTGGTGGTAATGATCATTACACAAATCCCACTTGGCTCACCAAATTTTCTTCTTCTAGGTTGAAGCGTTCGTCTACAGTAGCAGTTTTTATATTTAGGTTTCACTCTGTTCTCCGGTATATAGACAGATGAATTTGGAACTCTAAATCCAACATGGTTTGTAGTAGCTCTTTGAAACTTGACAAAATAAAGGAGTTCTCAGTTTTGTCTCTATGATTTGTTTCCGCCTCAAGTAGCCCTAAGCAGAGACTGTGGAAAAGCACTTTCATTGAGAGGGTTTGCCAAGCTTCCAAGAAAATACGAGTTTCCGAAATACCAGCGAATATTTTTTCAGCCAATCTGATGATGCGTGGTGGTAATGACAAGTCCACAAATCCCACTTGGCTCACCAAATTTTGTTCTTCTAGGTTGAAGCGTTCGTTTACAGTAGCAGTTTTCATTTTTAGGTTGCACTCTGTTCTCTCCTATATAGATAGATGAATTTGGAACTCTAAATCCAACATGGTTTGCAGTAGCTCTTTGAAACTTGACAAAATAAAGGAGTTCTCAGTTTTGTCTCTATGGTTTGTTTCCTCTTCAAGTAGTCCTACGTGCACACTGTGGAAAAGCACTTTCATTGAGAGAGGTTGCCAAGCTTCCAAGAATTAACGAGTTTCCGAAATACCAGCAAATATTTTTTCACCGAATCTTGATGATACTTGGTGGTAAAGATCAGTACACAAATCCCACTTGGCTCACCAAATTTTTTTCGTCTAGGTTGAAGCGTTCGTTTACAATAGCAGTTTTTATATTTAGGTTTCATTCTGTTCTCTTCTATGTAGACAGATGAATTTGGAACTCTAAATCCAATATCATATGTAGTAGCTCTTTGAAATTGACAAAATAAAGGAGTTCTCAGTTTTGTCTCTATGATTTGTTTCCGCTTCATGTAGCCCTAAGCAGACACTGTGGAAAAGCACTTTCATTGAGAGGGGTTGCCAAGCTTCCAAGAAATTACGAGTCTCCGAAATACCAGCAAATATTTTTTCACCCAACATTTATGATACTTGGTGGTATTGATTGGTACACAAATCCCACTTGGCTCACCAAATTTTGTTCTGCTAGGTTGAAGCGTTCGTCTACAGTAGCAGTTTTAATATTTAGGTTTCACTCTATTCTCTGCTATGTAGATAGATGAATTTGGAACTCTAAATCCAACATGGTTTATAGTAGCTCTTTGAAACTTGAGAAAATAAAGGAGTTCTCGGGTTTGTCTCTATGGTTTGTTTCCTCTTCAAGTAGCCCTAGGCACAGACGGTGGAAAAGCACTTTCATTGAGAGGGTTTGCCAAGCTTCTAAGAAATAACGAGTTTGCAAAATACCATCAAATATTTTTCCACCCAATGTTGATGATACTTGGTGATAATGATCAGTACACAAATCCCACTTGGCTCACCAAATTTTGTTCTTCTAGGTTGAAGCGTTGGTCTACTGAAGAAGTTTTTATATTTAGGTTTCCCTCTGTTCTCTCCTATATAGATAGATGAATTTTTAACTCTAAATCCAACATGGTTTGCAGTAGCTCTTTGAAACTTGACAAAATAAAGTAGTTCCCCGTTTTGTCTCTATGTTTAGTTTCCTCTTCAAGTAGACCTATGCACAGACTGGGCAAAAGCACTTTCATTGAGAGGGGTTGCCAAGCTTCTAAAAAATAACGAGTTTCCGAAATACCAGCAAATATTTTTTCACCGAATCTAGATGATACTTGTTGGTAATGATCAGTACACAAATCCAATATGGCTCACCAAATTTTGTTCTTCTAGGTTGAACCATTCGTCTACAGTAGCAGTTTTTATATTTAGGTTTCACTCTGTTCTCTCCAATTTAGATAGATGAATTTGGAACTCTAAATCAAATATGGCTTGTAGTAGCTCTTTGAAACTTGACAAAGTAAAGGAGTTCTCAGTTTTGTCTCTGTGATTTGTTTCCTCTTCATGGAGCCCTAAGCAGAGACTTTGGAAAAGCACTTTCATTGAGAGGGGTTGCCAAGCTTCTAAGAAATAACGAGTTTCCGAAATACCAGGAAATATTTTTTCACCCAATGTTGATGATACTTGGTGGTGATGATCGGTACACAAATCCCACTTGGCTCACCAAATTTTGTTCTTCTAGGTTGAAGCGTTCGTCTACAGTAGCAGTTTTATATTTAGGTTTCACTCTGTTCTCTCCTATATAGACAGCTGAATTTGGAACTCTAAATCCAATATGGTTTGTAGTAGCTCTTTGAAACTTGACAAAATAAAGGAGTTCTTAGTTTTGTCCCTATGGTTTGTTTCCTCTTGAAGTAGCCCTGGCACAGACTGTGGAAAAGCACTTTCATTGAGAGGGGTTACCAAGCTTCTAAGAAATAACGAGTTTCTGAAACACCAGCAAATATTTTTTCACCCAATCTTGATGATACTTGGTGGAAAGGAAAAGTACACAAATCCCACTTGGCTCACCAAATTTTGTTCCTATAGGTTGAAGCATTCGTCTACAGTAGCAGTTTTTATTTTTAGGTTTCACTCTGTTCTCCTATATACATAGATGAATATGGAACTCTAAATCCACCATGGTTTTTAGTAGCTCTTTGAAACTTGAAAAAATAAAGGAGTTCTCAGTTTTGACTCTATGGTTTGTTTCCATTTCAGGTACCTCTAGGAACAGACTGTGGAAAAGCACATTCATTGAGTGGGGTTGCCATGCTTCTAAGAAATAACGAGTTTCCGAAATACCAGCAAATATTTTTTTCACCCAATCTTGATGATACTTGGTGGTAGGGGCAAGTACACAATTCCCACTTGGCTCACCAAATTTTGTTCTTCTAGGTTGAAGCATTCGTCTACAGTAGCAGTTTGATTTTTAGGCTTCACTCTGTTCTCTCCTATATAGATAGATGAATTTGAAACTCTAAATCCAACATGGTTTGTAGGAGCTCTTTGAAACTTGACAAAATAAAGGAGTTCTCAGTTTTGTCTCTATGATTTGTTTCCGCTTCAAGTACCCTAAGCAGAGACTGTGGAAAAGCACTTTCATTGAGAGGGGTTGCGAAGCTTCCAATAAATTACGAGTTTCCGAAATACCAGCAAATTTTTTTTCACCCAATCTTGATGATACTTGGTGGTAATGATCGGTACACAAATCCCACTTGGCTCACCAAATTTTGTTCTTCTAGGTTGAAGCGTTCGTCTAGAGTAGCAGTTTTTATATTTAGGTTTCACTATGTTCTCTGATATATAGATAGATGAATTTGGAACTCTAAATCCAACATGGTTTGTAGTAGCTCTTTGAAACTTGACAAAATAAAGAGTTCTCAGTTTTGTCGCTATGATTTGTTTCCTCTTCAAGTAGCCCTAGGCAAAGACGGTGGAAAAGCACTTTCACTGAGAGGGGTTGCCAAGCTTCCAAGAAAATACGAGTTTCCGAAATACCAGCAAATATTTTTTCACCCAATCTTGATGATGCGTGGTGGTAATGAAAAGTCCACAAATCCCACTTGGCTCTCCAAATTTTGTTCTTCTAGGTTGAAGCGTTCGTTTACAGTAGCAGTTTTCATTTTTAGGTTGCACTCTGTTCTCTTCTATATTGATAGATTAATTTGGAACTCTAAATCCAACATGGTTTGTAGTCATTCTTTGAAACTTGAGAAAATAAAGGAGTTTTCAGTTTTCTCTCTATGATTCGTTTTCGTTTCATGTAGTCCTAAGCAAAGACTGTGGAAAAGCACTTTCATTGAAAGGGATTGCCAAGCTTCTAAGAAATAACGAGTTTCCGAAATACCAGCAAATATTTTTTCACCCAATTTTGATGATACGTGGTGGTAATGACAAGTACACAAATCCCACTTGGCTCACCAAAATTTGTTCTTCTAGGTTGAAGCGTTCGTTTACAGTAGCAGTTTTTATATTTAGGTTTCACTCTGTTCTCTCCTATATAGATGGATGAATTTGGAACTCTAAATCCAACAGGGTTTGTAGTAGCTCTTTGAAAGTTGACAAAATAAAGGAGTTCTCAGTTTTTTCTCTATGGTTTGTTTCCTCTTCAATTAGCCCTAGGCACAGACTGTGGAAAAGCACTTTCATTGAGAGGGGTTGCCAAGCTTCTGAGAAATAATGAGTTTCCGATATACCAGCAAATAATTTTTCATCGAGTCTTGATGATACTTGGTGGTAATGATCAGTACACAAATCCTACTTCGCTCACCAAATTTTGTTCTTCTATGTTGAAGCATTCGTCTACTGTAGCAGTTTTTATAATTAGCTTTCCCTCTGTTCTCTCCTATATAGATAGATGAAATTGGAACTCTAAATCCAACATGGTTTGCAGTAGCTCTTTGAAACTTGACAAAATAAAGGAGTTCTCAGTTTTGTCTCTATGATTTTGTTTCAGCTTCAAGTAACCCTAAGCAGAGACTGTGGAAAAGCACTTTCATTGAGAGGGGTTGCCAAGCTTCTAGGAATTAACGAGTTTCCGAAATAGCAGCAAATATTTTTTCACCGAATCTTGATGATCGTTGGTGGTAAAGATCAGTACACAAATCCCACTTGGCTCACCAAATTTTGTGCTTCTAGGTTCAAGTGTTCGTTTACAGTAGCAGTTTTTATATTTAGGTTTCATTCTGTTCTCCCCTATGTAGACAGATGAATTTGGAACTCTAAATCCAATATTGTATGTAGTAGCTCTTTGAAACTTGACAAAATAAAGGAGTTCTCAGTTTTGTCTCTATGATTTTGTTTCCGCTTCAAGTAACCCTAAGCAGAGACTGTGGAAAAGCACTTTCATTGAGAGGGGTTGCCAAGCTTCGAACAAATTATGAGTTTCCGAAATACCAGCAAATATTTTTTCACCCAATCTTGATGATACTTGGTGGTAATGATCGGTACACAAATCCCACTTGGCTCACCAAATTTTGTTCTTCTAGGTTGAAGCGTTCATTTACAGTAGCAGTTTTCATTTTTAGGTTGCACTCTGTTCTCTCCTATATTGATAGATGAATTTGGAACTCTAAATCCAACATGGTTTGTAGTCGCTCTTTGAAACTTGAGAAAATAAAGGAGTTCTCAGTTTTGTCACTACGATTTGTTTTCGATTCATGTAGCCCTAAGCAAAGCCTGTGGAAAAGCACTTTCATTGAGAGGGGTTGCCAAGCTTCTAAGAAATAACGAGTTTCCAATATATCAGCAAATAATTTTTCATCGAATCTTGATGATACTTGGTGGTAATGATCATTACACAAATCCCACTTGGCTCACCAAATTTTCTTCTTCTAGGTTGAAGCGTTCGTCTACAGTAGCAGTTTTTATATTTAGGTTTCACTCTGTTCTCTGCTATATAGACAGATGAATTTGGAACTCTAAATCCAACATGGTTTGTAGTAGCTCTTTGAAACTTGACAAAATAAAGGAGTTCTCAGTTTTGTCTCTATGATTTGTTTCCGCCTCAAGTAGCCCTAAGCAGAGACTGTGGAAAAGCACTTTCATTGAGAGGGTTTGCCAAGCTTCCAAGAAAATACGAGTTTCCGAAATACCAGCGAATATTTTTTCAGCCAATCTGATGATGCGTGGTGGTAATGACAAGTCCACAAATCCCACTTGGCTCACCAAATTTTGTTCTTCTAGGTTGAAGCGTTCGTTTACAGTAGCAGTTTTCATTTTTAGGTTGCACTCTGTTCTCTCCTATATAGATAGATGAATTTGGAACTCTAAATCCAACATGGTTTGCAGTAGCTCTTTGAAACTTGACAAAATAAAGGAGTTCTCAGTTTTGTCTCTATGGTTTGTTTCCTCTTCAAGTAGTCCTACGTGCACACTGTGGAAAAGCACTTTCATTGAGAGAGGTTGCCAAGCTTCAAAGAATTAACGAGTTTCCGAAATACCAGCAAATATTTTTTCACCGAATCTTGATGATACTTGGTGGTAAAGATCAGTACACAAATCCCACTTGGCTCACCAAATTTTGTTCTTCTAGGTTGAAGCGTTCGTTTACAATAGCAGTTTTTATATTTAGGTTTCATTCTGTTCTCCCCTATGTAGAGAGATGAATTTGGAACTCTATATCCAATATCATATGTAGTAGCTCTTTGAAACTTGACAAAATAAAGGAGTTCTCAGTTTTGTCTCTATGATTTGTTTCCGCTTCATGTAGCCGTAAGTAGAGACTCTGGAAAAGCACTTTCATTGAGAGGGGTTGCCAAGCTTCCAAGAAATTACGATTTTCCGAAATACCAGCAAATATTTTTTCACCCAATATTTATGATACTTGGTGGTATTGATTGGTACACAAATCCCACTTGGCTCACCAAATTTTGTTCTGCTAGGTTGAAGCGTTCGTCTACAGTAGCAGTTTTAATATTTAGGTTTCACTCTATTCTCTGCTATGTAGATAGATGAATTTGGAATTCTAAATCCAACATGGTTTGTAGTAGCTCTTTGAAACTTGAGAAAATAAAGGAGTTCTCAGGTCTGTCTCTATGGTTTGTTTCCTCTTCAAGTAGCCCTAGGCACAGACGGTGGAAAAGCACTTTCATTGAGAGGTTTTGCCAAGCTTCTAAGAAAGAACGAGTTTGCAAAATACCAGCAAATATTTTTCCACCCAATGTTGATGATACTTGGTGATAATGATCAGTACACAAATCCCACTAAGCACACCAAATTTTGTTCTTCTAGGTTGAAGCGTTGGTCTACTGAAGAAGTTTTTATATTTAGGTTTCCCTCTGTTCTCTCCTATATAGATAGATGAATTTTTAACTCTAAATCCAACATGTTTTGCAGTAGCTCTTTGAAACTTGACAAAATAAAGTAGTTCTCCGTTTTGTCTCTATGTTTAGTTTCCTCTTCAAGTAGACCTATGCACAGACTGGGCAAAAGCACTTTCATTGAGAGGCGTTGCCAAGCTTCTAAAAAATAACGAGTTTCCGAAATACCAGCAAATATTTTTTCACCGAATCTAGATGATACTTGTTGGTAATGATCAGTACACAAATCCAATATGGCTCACCAAATTTTGTTCTTCTAGGTTGAACCATTCGTCTACAGTAGCAGTTTTTATATTTAGGTTTCACTCTGTTCACTCCTATATAGATAGATGAATTTGGAACTCTAAATCAAATATGGCTTGTAGTAGCTCTTTGAAACTTGACAAAGTAAAGGAGTTCTCAGTTTTGTCTCTGTGATTTGTTTCCTCTTCATGGAGCCCTAAGCAGAGACTGTGGAAAAGCACTTTCATTGAGAGGGGTTGCCAAGCTTCTAAGAAATAACGAGTTTCCGAAATACCAGCAAATATTTTTTCACCCAATGTTGATGATACTTGGTGGTGATGATCGGTACACAAATCCCACTTGGCTCACCAAATTTTGATCTTCTAGGTTGAAGGGTTCGTCTACAGTAGCAGTTTTATATTTAGGTTTCACTCTGTTCTCTCCTATATAGACAGCTGAATTTGGAACTCTAAATCCAATATGGTTTGTAGTAGCTCTTTGAAACTTGACAAAATAAAGGAGTTCTTAGTTTTGTCCCTATGGTTTGTTTCCTCTTGAAGTAGGCCTGGCACAGACTGTGGAAAAGCACTTTCATTGAGAGGGGTTACCAAGCTTCTAAGAAATAACGAGTTTCTGAAACACCAGCAAATATTTTTTCACCCAATCTTGATGATACTTGGTGGAAAGGAAAAGTACACAAATCCCACTTGGCTCACCAAATTTTGTTCCTCTAGGTTGAAGCATTCGTCTACAGTAGCAGTTTTTATTTTTAGGTTTCACTCTGTTCTCTCCTATATAGATAGATGTATTTGGAACTCTAAATCCAACATGGTTTGTCGTAGCTCTTTGAAACTTGCCAAAATAAAGGAGTTCTCAGTTTTGTCTCTATGATTTGTTTCCACTTCAAGAAGCCCTAAGCAGTGACTGTGGAAAAGCACTTTCATTGAGAGGGGTGGCCAAGCTTCCAGGAAATTACGAGTTTCCGAAATACCAGCAAATATTTTTTCACCCAATCTTGATGATACTTGGTGGTAATGATCAGTACACAAATCCCACTTGGCTCACCAAATTTTGTTCTCCTAGGTTGAAGCGTTCGTCTACAGTAGCAGTTTTTATGTTTAGGTTTCCTCTGTTCTCTGCTATATAGATAGATTAATTTGGAACTCTAAATCCAACATGGTTTGTAGTAGCACTTTGAAACTTGACAAAATAAAGGAGTTCTCAGTTTTGTCTCTATGGTTTGTTTCATCTTCAAATACCCTTGGCATAGACTGTGGAAAAGCACTTTCATTGAGAGCGGTTGCCAAGCTTCCAAGAAATTACGAGTTTCCGAAATACCAGCAAATATATTTTCACCCAATCTTGATGATACGTGGTGGTAAGGACAAGTAGACAAATCCCACTTGGCTTACCAAATTTTGTTCTTCTAGGTTGAAGCTTTCGTCTACAGTAGCAGTTTTATTTTTAGGTTTCACTCTGTTCTCTCCTATATAGATAGATGAATTTGGAACTCTAAGTCCAACATGGTTTGTAGTATCTTTTTGAAATTTGACAAAATAAAGGAGTTCTCAGTTTTGTCTCTATGGTTTTTTTCCGCTTCAAGTACCCTAAGCAGAGACTGTGGAAAAGCACTTTCATTGAGAGGGGTTGCCAAGCTTCCAAGAAAATACGAGTTTCCGAAATACCAGCAAATATTTTTTTAACCCAATCTTGATGATGCGTGGTGGTAATGACAAGTCCACAAATCCAACTTGGCTCACCAAATTTTGTTCTTCTAAGTTGAAGCGCTCATTTACAGTAGCAGTTTTCATTTTTAGGTTTCACTCTGTTCTCTCCTATATTGAAAGATGAATTTGGAACTCTAAATCCAACATGGTTTGAAGTCGCTCTTTAAAACTTGAGAAAATAAAGGAGTTTTCAGTTTTGTCTCTACGATTTGTTTTCGTTTCATGTAGCCCTAAGCAAAGACTGTGAAAAAGCACTTTCATTGAAAGTGGTTGCCAAGCTTCAAAGAAGTAACGAGTTTCCGAAATACCAGCAAATATTTTTTCACCCAATGTTGATGATACGTGGTGGTAATGACAAGTACACAAATCCCACTTGGCTCACCAAAATTTGTTCTTCTAGGTTGAAGCGTTCGTTTACAGTAGCAGTTTTTATTTTTAGGTTTCACCCTGTTCTCTCCTATATAGATAGATGAATTTAGAACTCTAAATCCAACATGGTTTGTAGTAGCTTTTTGAAACTTGACAAAATAAAGGAGTTCTCAGTTTTGTCTCTATGGTTTGTTTCCTCTTCAAGTAGCACTGGCACAGACTGTGGAAAAGCACTTTCATTGAGAGGGGTTGCCAAGCTTCTAAGAAATAATTAGTTTCCGAAATACCAGCAAATATTTTTTCACACAATCTTGATGATACTTGGTGGTAAGGACAAGAAGACAAATCCCACTTGGCTCACCAAATTTTGTTCTTCTAGGTTGAAGCATTAGTCTACAGTAGCAGTTTTATTTTTAGGTTTCACTCTGTTCTCTGCTATATAGATAGATGAATTTGGAACTCTAAATCCAACATGGTTTGTAGTAGCTCTTTGAAACTTTACAAAATAAAGGTGTTCTCAGTTTTGTCTCAATGGTTTGTTTCCTCTTCAAGTACCCCTAGGAACAGACTGTGGAAAAGCACTTTCATTGAGTGGGGTTGCCAAGCTTCTAAGAAATAACGAGTTTCCGAAATACCAGCAAATATTTTTTCACGCAATCTTGATGACACATGGTGGTAATGATCAGTAAGCAAATCCCACTTGGCTCACCAAATATTGTTCTTCTTGGTTGAAGCGTTCGTCTACAGTAGCAGTTTTTATATTTAGGTTTCACTCTGTTCTCTCCAATTTAGATAGATGAATTTGGAACTCTAAGTCCAACATGGTTTGTAGTATCTTTTTGAAATTTGACAAAATAAAGGAGTTCTCAGTTTTGTCTCTATGGTTTGTTTCCGCTTCAAGTACCCTAAGCAGAGACTGTGGAAAAGCACTTTCATTGAGAGGGGTTGCCAAGCTTCCAAGAAAATACGAGTTTCCGAAATACCAGCAAATATTTTTTCACCCAATCTTGATGATGCGTGGTGGTAATGACAAGTCCACAAATCCAACTTGGCTCACCAAATTTTGTTCTTCTAGGTTGAAGCGCTCATTTACAGTAGCAGTTTTCATTTTTAGGTTTCACTCTGTTCTCTCCTATATTGAAAGATGAATTTGGAACTCTAAATCCAACATGGTTTGAAGTCGCTCTTTAAAACTTGAGAAAATAAAGGAGTTTTCAGTTTTGTCTCTACGATTTGTTTTCGTTTCATGTAGCCCTAAGCAAAGACTGTGAAAAAGCACTTTCATTGAAAGTGGTTGCCAAGCTTCAAAGAAGTAACGAGTTTCCGAAATACCAGGAAATATTTTTTCACCCAATGTTGATGATACGTGGTGGTAATGACAAGTACACAAATCCCACTTGGCTCACCAAAATTTGTTCTTCTAGGTTGAAGCGTTCGTTTACAGTAGCAGTTTTTATTTTTAGGTTTCACTCTGTTCTCTCCTATATAGATAGATGAATTTGGAACTCTAAATCCAACATGGTTTGTAGTAGCTCTTTGAAACTTGACAAAATAAAGGAGTTCTCAGTTTTGTCTCTATGGTTTGTTTCCTCTTCAAGTAGCACTGGCACAGACTGTGGAAAAGCACTTTCATTGAGAGGGGTTGCCAAGCTTCTAAGAAATAATTAGTTTCTGAAATACCAGCAAATATTTTTTCACACAATCTTGATGATACTTGGTGGTAAGGACAAGAAGACAAATCCCACTTGGCTCACCAAATTTTGTTCTTCTAGGTTGAAGCATTAGTCTACAGTAGCAGTTTTATTTTTAGGTTTCACTCTGTTCTCTGCTATATAGATAGATGAATTTGGAACTCTAAATCCAACATGGTTTGTAGTAGCTCTTTGAAACTTTACAAAATAAAGGTGTTCTCAGTTTTGTCTCAATGGTTTGTTTCCTCTTCATTACCCCTAGGAACAGACTGTGGAAAAGCACTTTCATTGAGTGGGGTTGCCAAGCTTCTAAGAAATAACGAGTTTCCGAAATACCAGCAAATATTTTTTCACGCAATCTTGATGACACATGGTGGTAATGATCAGTAAGCAAATCCCACTTGGCTCACCAAATATTGTTCTTCTTGGTTGAAGCGTTCGTCTACAGTAGCAGTTTTTATATTTAGGTTTCACTCTGTTCTCTCCAATTTAGATAGATGAATTTGGAACTCTAAATCAAATATGGCTTGTAGTAGCTCTTTGAAACTTGACAAAGTAAAGCAGTTCTCAGTTTTGTCTCTATGATTTGTTTTCGCTTCATGTAGCCCTAAGCAGAGACTGTGGAAAAGCACTTTCATTGAGAGGGGTTGCCAAGCTTCTAAGAAATAACGAGTTTCCGAAATACCAGGAAATATTTTTTCACCCAATGTTGATGATACTTGGTGGTGATGATCGGTACACAAATCCCACTTGGCTCACCAAATTTTGTTCTTCTAGGTTGAAGCGTTCGTCTACAGTAGCAGTTTTATATTTAGGTTTCACTCTTTTCTCTCCTATATAGACAGCTGAATTTGAAACTCTAAATCCAATATGGTTTGTAGTAACTCTTTGAAACTTGACAAAATAAAGGAGGTCTCAGTTTTGTCTATATGGTTTGTTTCCTCTTGAAGGAGCCCAGGCACAGACTGTGGAAAAGCACTTTCATTGAGAGGGGTTACCAAGCTTCCAAGAAATAACGAGTTTCTGAAATACCAGCAAATATTTTTTCACCCAATCTTGATGATACTTGGTGGAAAGGAAAAGTACACAAATCCCACTTGGCTCACCAAATTTTGTTCCTCTAGGTTGAAGCATTCGTCTACAGTAGCAGTTTTTATTTTTAGGTTTCACTCTGTTCTCTCCTATATAGATAGATGAATTTGGATCTCTAAATCCAACATGGTTTGTAGTAGCTCTTTTAAACTTGACAAAATAAAAAAGTTCTCAGTTTTGTCTCTATGATTTTTTTCCGCCTCAATAGCCCTAAGCAGAGACTGTGGAAAAGCACTTTCATTGAGAGGGTTTGCCAAGCTTCCAAGAAAATACGATTTTCCGAAATACCAGCGAATATTTTTTCACCCAATCTGATGATGCGTGGTGGTAATGACAAGTTCACAAATCCCACTTGGCTCACCAAATTTTGTTCTTCTAGGTTGAAGCGTTCGTTTACAGGAGCAGTTTTCATTTTTAGGTTGCTCTCTGTTCTCTCCTATATTGATAGATGAATTTGGAACTCTAAATCCAATATGGTTTGCAGTAGCTCTTTGAAACTTGGCAAAATAAAGTAGTTCTTAGTTTTGTCTCTATGTTTTGTTTCCTCTTCAAGTAGTCCTAGGTACCGACGGTGGAAAACCACTTTCATTGAGAGGGGTTGCCAACCTTCTAAGAAATAACGAGTTTCCGAAATACCAGCAAATATTGTTTCACCAAATCTTGATGATACTTGGCGGTAATGATCGGTACACAAATCCCACTTGACTCACCAAATTTTGTTCTTCTAGGTTGATGCGTTCGTTTAAAGTAGCAGTTTTTATATTTAGGTTTCATTCTGTTCTCCCCTTTATAGACAGATGAATTTGAAACTCTACATCCAATATGGTTTGTAGTAGCTCTTTGAAACTTGACAAAATAAAGGAGTTCTCAGTTTTGTCTCTATGATTTGTTTCCGATTCAAGTAGCCCTAAGCAGAGACTGTGGAAAAGCACTTTCATTGAGAGGGGTTGCCAAGCTACCAAGAAATTAAGAGTTTTCGAAATACCAGCAAATATTTTTTCACCCAATCTTGATGATACGTGGTGGTAATGACAAGTCCACAAATCCCACTTGGCTCACCAAATTTTATTCTTCTAAGTTGAAGCGTTCGTTTACAGTAGCAGTTTTTATTTTTAGGTTTCACTCTGTTCTCCTATATAGATAGATGTATTTGGAACTCTAAATCCAACATGGTTTGTAGTAGCTCTTTGAAACTTGACAAAATTAATGAGTTCTCAGTTTTTTCTCTATGGTTTGTTTCCTCTTCAGGTACCCCTCGGAACAGACTGTGGAAAAGCAATTTCATTGAGTGGGGTTGCCTTGCTTCTAAGAAATAACGAGTTTCCGAAATACCAGCAAGTATTTTTTCACGCAATCTTGATGACACTTGGTGGTAATGATCAGTACACAAATCCCACTTGGCTCACCAAATTTTGTTCTTCTAGGTTGAAGCGTTCGTCTACAGTAGTAGTTTTTATAGTTAGGTTTCACTCTGTTCTCTCCTATATAGATAGATGAAATTGGAACTCTAAATCCAATATGGTTTGTAGTAGCTCTTTGAAACTTGACAAAGTAAAGGAGTTCTCAGTTTTGTGTCTATGATTTGTGTCTGCTTCATGTAGCCCTAAGCAGAGACTGTGGAAAAGCACTTTCATTGAAACGGGTTGCCAAGCATCCAAGAAATTGTGAATTTCCGAAATTCCAACAAATATTTTTTCACCCAAGGTTGATGATACGTGGTGGTAATGATCGTTACACAAATGCCACTTGGCTCACCGAATTTTGTTCTTCTAGGTTGAAGCGTTCGTCTAGAGTTGCAGTTTTTCTATTTAGGTTTCACTCTGTTTTCTGCTATATAGATAGATGAATTTGGAAGACTAAATACAACATGGTTTGTAGTAGCTGTTTGAAACTTGACAAAATAAAGGAGTTCTCAGTTTTGTCTCTATGGTTTGTTTCCTCTTCAAGTATCCCTAGGCACAGACGGATGAAAAGCACTTTCATTGAGAGGGAATGCCAAGCTTTCAAGAAATTACGAGTTTCCAAAATACCAGCAAATATTTTTTCACCCAATGTTGATGATACTTGCTGGTAATGATCAGTACACAAATCCCACTTGGCACACCAAATTTTGTTCTCCTAGGTTGAAGCGTTCGTTTACAGTAGCAGTTTTTATATGTAGGTTTCACTCTGTTCTCTCCATATAGACAGATGAATTTGGAACTCTAAATCCAACATTGTTTGCAGTAGCTCTTTGAAACTTGGCAAAATAAAGTAGTTCTCAGTTTTGTCTCTATGGTTTGTTTCCTTTTCAAGTAGCCCTAGGCAGAGACTGTCTAAAAGCACTTTCCTTGAGAGCGGTTGCCAAGCTTCTATAAAACAACGAGTATCCGAAATACCCACAAATATTTTTTCACCGAATCTTGATGATACTTGGTGGTAATGATCAGTACACAAATCCCACTTGGTTCGCCAAATTTTGTTGTTCTAGGTTGAAGCGTTCGATTACAGTAGCAGTTTTTATATTTAGGTTTCATTCTGTTCTCCCCTATATAGACAGATAAATTTGGAACTCTAAATCCAATATGGTTTGTAGTAGCTCTTTGAAACTTCACAAAATAAACGAGTTCTCAGTTTTGTTTCTATGATTTGTTTCCGCTTAATGTAGCCCTAAGCAGAGACTGTGGAAAAGCACTTTCATTGAGAGGGGTTGCCAAGCTTCCAAGAAATTACGAGTTTCCGAAATATCAGCAAATATTCTTTCCCCTAATCTTGATGATACCTGGTGGTAATGACAAGTCCACAAATCCCACTTGGCTCTCCAAATTTAGTTCTTCTAGGTTGAAGCGTTCGTTTACAGTAGCAGTTTTTATTTTTAGGTTTCACTCTGTTCTCCTATATAAATAGATGAATTTGGAACTCTAAATCCAACATGGTTTGTAGTAGCTCTTTGAAACTTGACAAAATAAAGGAGTTCTCAGTTTTGTCTCTGTGGTTTGTTTCCTTTACAGGTACCCCTAGGAACAGACTGTGGAAAGGCACTTTCATTGAGTGGGGTTGCCATGCTTCTAAGAAATAACGAGTTTCCGAAATACCAGCAAGTATTTTTTCACGCAATCTTGATGACACTTGGTGGTAATGATCAGTACACAATTCCCACTAGGCTCACCAAATTTTGTTCTTCTAGGTTGAAGCGTTCGTCTACAGTAGCAGTTTTTATATTTAGGTTTCACTCTGTTCTCTCCTATATAGATAGATGAAATTGGAACTCTAAATCCAATATGGTTTGTAGTAGCTCTTTGAAACTTGACAAAGTAAAGGAGTTCTCAGTTATGTCTCTATGATTTGTGTCTTCTTCATGTAGCCCTAAGCAGAGACGGTGGAAAAGCACTTTCATTGAGACGAGTTGCCAATCTTCCAAGAAATTACGAGATTCCAAAATACCAGCAAATATTTTTTCACCCAATCTTGATGATATATGGTGGTAATGATCGGTACACAAATCCCACTTGGCTCACCAAATTTTGTTCTTCTAGGTTGAAGCGTTCGTCTACAGTAGTAGTTTTTATATTTAGGTTTCACTCTATTCTCTGCCATATAGACAGATGAATTTGGAACTCTAAATCCAACATGGTTTGCAGTAGCTCTTTGAAACTTGGCAAAATAAAGTAGTTCTCAGTTTTGTCTCTAGATTTGTTTCCTCTTCAAGTAGCCCTAGGCAGAGACTGTGGAAAAGCACTTTCATTGAGAGCGGTTGCCAAGCTTCTATGAAACAACGAGTATCCGAAATACCCACAAACATTTTTTCACCGAATCTTGATGTTACTTGGTGGTAATGATCAGTACACAAATCCCACTTGGTTCGATAAATTTTGTTGTTCTAGGTTGAAGCGTTCGTTTACAGTAGCAGTTTTTATATTTAGGTTTCATTCTGTTCTCCCCTATATAGACAGATGAATTTGGAACTCTAAATCCAATATGGTTTGTAGTAGCTCTTTGAAACTTCACAAAATAAACGAGTTCTCAGCTTTGTCTCTATGATTTGTTTCAGCTTCAAGAAGCCCTAAGCAGAGACTGTGGAAAAGCACTTTCATTGAGAGGGGTTGCCAAGCTTCCAAGAAATTACGAGTTTCCGAAATATCAGCAAATATTTTTTCACCCAATCTTGATGATACGTGGTGGTAATGACAAGTCCACAAATCCCACTTGGCTCACCAAATTTAGTTCTTCTAGGTTGAAGCGTTCGTCTACTGTAGCAATTTTTATATTTAGGTTTCACTCTGTTCTCTCCTATATAGATAGATGCATTTGGAACTCTAAATCAAACATGGTTTGCACTAGCTCTTTGAAACTTGACAAAATAAAGGAGTTCTCAGTTTTGTCTCTATGATTTGTATCCGTTTCAAGTAGCCCTAAGCAGAGACTGTGGAAAAGCACTTTCATTCAGAGGGGTTGCTAAGCTTCCAAGAAATTAAGAGTTTCCGAAATACCAGCAAATATTTTTTCACCCAATCTTGATGATACTTGGTGGTAATGACAAGTACACAAATCCCACTTGGCTCACCAAATTTTGTTCTTCTAGGTTGAATTGTTCATCTACAGTAGCAGTTTTTTTTATTTAGGTTTCACTCTGTTTTCTGCTATATAGATAGATGAATTTGGAACTCTAAATCCAATACGGTTTGTTTTAGCTCTCTGAAACTTGACAAAATAAAGGAGTTCTCTGTTTTGTCTCTATTATTTGTTTTCGCTACAAGTAGTCCTAAGCAGAGACTGTGGAAAAGCACTTTGAGTGAGAGGGGTTGCCAAGCTTCTAAGAAATAACGAGTTACCGAATTACCAGCAAATATTTTTTCACCCAATCTTGATGATACTTGGTGGTGAAGATCCGTACACAAATCCCACTTGGCTCAACAAATTTTGTTCTTCTAGTTTAAAGCGTTCATCTATATTAGCAGTTTTTATATTTCGGTTTCACTCTGTTCTCTCCTATATAGATAGATGAATTTGGAACTCTAAATCCAATATGGTTTGTAGTGGCTCTTTGAAACTTGACAAAATAAAGGAGTTCTCAGTTTTGTCTCTATGATTTGATTCCACTTCAAGTAGCCCTACGCAGAGACTGTGGAAAAGCACTTTCATTGAGAGGGGTTGCCAAGCTTCCAAGAAATTACGAGTTTCCGAAATACCAGCAAATATTTTGTCACCCAATCTTGATGATAATATTTTGTCACCCAATCTTGATGATACGTGGTGGTAATAACAAGTACACAAATCCCACTTGGCTCACCAAATATTGTTCTTCCAGGTTGAAGCTTTCGTCTACAGTAGCAGTTTTTATGTTTAGGTTTCACTCTGTTCTCTGCTATATAGATAGATGAATTTGGAACTCGAAAACCAACATGGTTTGTAGTGGCTCTTTGAAACTTGACAAAATAAAGGAGTTCTCAGTTTTGTCTCTATGTTTGTTTCCTCTTCAAGTAGCCCTAGGCACAGACTGTGGAAAAGCACTTTCATTGAGAGGGGTTGCCAAGCTTCCAAGAAATTACGAGTTTCCAAAATACCAGCAAATAATTTTTCACCCAATCTTTGATGATACTTGGTGGTAATGATCAGTACACAAATCCCACTTGGCTCACCAAATTTTGTTTTTCTACGTTGAAGCTTTCATCTACATTAGCAGTTTTTATATTTAGGTTTCACTCTGTTCTCTGCTAAATAGATAGATGAATTTGGAACTCTAATCCAACATGGTTTGTAGTACCTCTTTGAAACTTGACAAAAGGAAGAGTTCTCATTTTGCTCTATGGTTTGTTTCCTCTTCAATCAGCCCTCGCACCGACGGTGGAAAGCACTTTCATTGAGAGGGTTTGCCAACCTTCTAAGATATAACAAGTTTCAGAAATACCATCAAATATTTTTTCACCCAATCTTGATGATACTTGGTGGTAATGACAAGTACACAATTCCCACTTGGCTCACCAAATTCTGTCCTTCTAGGTTGAAGCGTTCGTCTACAGTAGTAGTTTTTATTAGGTTTCACTCTGTTCTCCCTATATAGATAGATGAATTTGGAACTCTAAATCCAATATTGGTTTGTAGTATCTCTTTGAAACTTGACAAAATAAAGGAGTTCTCAGTTTTGTCTCCATGATTTGTATCCGCTTAAAGTAGACCTAAGAAGAGACAGTGGAAAAGCACTTTCATTGAGAGGGGTTGCCAATCTTCCAAGAAATTACGAGTTTCCGAAATACCAACAAATATTTCTCACCCAATCTTTGATGATACTTGGTGGTAATGACAAGTCCACAAATCCCTCTTGGCTCACCAAATTTTGTTCTTCTAAGTTGAAGCGTTTAGTTTACTGAAGCAGTTTTCTTTTTAGGTTTCACTCTGTTCTCTCCTATATGGATAGATGAATTTGGAACTCTAAATCCAACATTGTTTTTACTAGCTTTTTGAAACTTGACAAAATAAAGGGGTTCTCAGTTTTGTCTCTATGATTTGTTTTCCGCTTCAAGTAGCCCTAAGCAGAGACTGTGGAAAAGCACTTTCATTGAGATGGGTTGCCAAGCTTCCAAGAAATTACGTAGTTTCCAAAATACCAGCAAATATTTTTTTCACCCAATCTTGATGATACTTGGTGTCATGATCAGAACACAAATCCCACTTGGCTCACCAAATTTTGTTCTTCTAGGTTAAAGCGTTCATCTACAGTCCAGTTTTCATATTTAGGTTTTACTCTGTTCTCTGCTATATAGATAGATAAATTTGGAACTCTAAATCCAACATGGTTTGTAGTAGCTCTTTGAAACTTGACAAAAGAAAGGAGTTCCAAGATTTTCTCTATGGTTTGTTTCCTATTCAATTAGCCTTAGGCACCGACGGTGGAAAAGCACTTTCATTGAGAGGGGTTGCCAATTCTTCCAAGAAATTACGAGTTTCCGAAATACCAGCAAATATTTTTTCACCCAGTCTTGATGATACGTGGTGGTAATGACAAGTACACAAATCCCACTTCGCTCACCAAATTTTGTTCTTCTACATTGAAGCGTTCGTCTACAGTAGCAGTTTATATGTTTAGGTTTCACTCTGTTCTCTCCTATATAGATAGATGAATTGGAACTCTAAATCCAACATTGTTTTTACTAGCTTTTTGAAACTTGACAAAAATACAGGGGTTCTCAGTTTTGTCTCTATGATTTGTTTCCTCTTCAAGTAGCCCTAAGCAGAGACTGTGGAAAAGCACTTTCATTGAGATGGGTTGCCAAGCTTCCAAGAAATTACGAGTTTCCAAAATACCAGCAAATATTTTTTCACCCAATCTTGATGATACTTGGTGGTCATGATCAGAACACAAATCCCACTTGGCTCACCAAATTTTGTTCTTCTAGGTTAAAGCGTTCATCTACAGTAGCAGTTTTCATATTTAGGTTTTACTCTGTTCTCTGCTATATAGATAGATAAATTTGGAACTCTAAATCCAACATGGTTTGTAGTAGCTCTTTGAAACTTGACAAAAGAAAGGAGTTCCCAGATTTTCTCTATGGTTTGTTTTCCTATTCAATTAGCCTTAGGCACCGACGGTGGAAAAGCACTTTCATTGAGAGGGGTTGCCAATCTTCCAAGAAATTACGAGTTTCCGAAAAGCAAATATTTTTTCACCCAGACTTGATGATACGGGGTGGTAATGACAAGTACACAAATCCCACTTCGCTCACCAAATTTGTTCTTCTAAGTTGAAGCGTTCGTCTACAGTAGCAGTTATATTTTTAGGTTTCACTCTGTTCTCTCCTATATAGATAGATGAATTTGGAACTCTAAAGACGACATGGTTTGTAGTGGTTCTTTGGAAACTTGACAAAATAAAGGAGTTCTCAGTTTTGTCTCTATGATTTGTTTCCGCTTCAAGTAACCTTCAGCAGAGACTGTGGAAAAGCACTTTCATTGAGAGGGGTTGCCAAGCTTCCAAGAAATTACGAGTTTCAAAATACCAGCAAATAATTTTTCACCCAATCTTGATGATACTTGGTGGTAATGATCAGTACACAAATCCCACTTGTCTCACCAAATTTTGTTCTTCTAGGTTGAAGCGTTGTTTCTACAGTAGCAGTTTTTATTTTAGGTTTCACTCTGTTCTCTCGTATATAGATAGATGAATTTGGAACTCTAAATCCAACATGGTGGTAGTAGCTCTTTGAAACTTGACAAAATAAAGGAGTACTCAGTTTTGTTTCTATGGTTTGTTTCCTCTTCAAGTAGCTCTAGGCTCAGACTGTGGAAAAGCACTTTCATTGAGAGGGGTTGCCAAGCTTCTAAGAAATAACGAGTTCCCGAAATAACAGAAAATATTTTTCTCCCAATGTTGATGATACTTGGTGGTAATGATCAGTACACAAAAACCCCTTGGCTCACCAAACTTTGTTCTTCTAGGTTGAAGCGCTCGTCTACAGTAGAATTTTTTATTTTTAATTTTCACTCTATTCTCTCCTAAATAGATAGATGAATTTGGAACTCTAAATCCAACATGTGTAGTAGTAGCTCTTTGAAACTTGACAAAATAAAGGAGTTCTCAGTTTTGTTTCTATGGTTTGTTTCCTCTTCAAGTAGTCCTAGGCACAGACTGTGGAAAAGCACTTTCCATTGAGTGGGGTTGCCAAGCTTCAAAGAAATAACGAATTTCCAAAATTCCAGCAAATATTTTTCACCCAATCTTGATGATACTTGGTGGTAATGATCAGCACACAAATCCCACTTGGCTCACCAAATTGTGTTATTCTACTTTGAAGCATTCGTTTACAGTAGCAGTTTTTATTTTTTAGGTTTCACTCTGTTCTCTCTATATAGATAGATGAATTTGGAACTCTAAATCCTACATGGTTTGTAGTAGCTCTTTGAAACCTTGACAAAATAAATGAGGTCTCAGTTTTTGTCTCTATGGATTGTTTCCTGTTTAAGTAGCCCTAGGCACTGACTGTGGAAAAGCACTTTCATTGAGAGGGGTTGCCAAGCTTCCAAGAAATTACGAGTTTCCGAAATACCAGCAAATATTTTTTCACCTAATGTTGATGATACTTGGTGGTAATGATCAGTACACAAATCCCACTTGGCTCACCAAATATTGTTCTTCCAGGTTGAAGCTTCTTCTACAGTAGCAGTTTTTATGTTTAGGTTTCACTCTGTTCTCTGCTATATAGATAGATGAATTTGGAACTCGAAAACCAACATGGTTTGTAGTGCTCTTTGAAACTTGACAAAATAAAGGAGTTCTCAGTTTTGTCTCTATGGTTTGTTTCCTCTTCAATTAGCCCTAGGCACAGACTGTGGAAAAGCACTTTCATTGTGAGGGGTTGCCAAGCTTCTGAGAAATAATGAGTTTCCGAAATACCAGCAAATATTTTTTCACCATATGTTGATGATACATGGTGGTATGACAAGTACACAAATCCCACTTGGCTTACCAATTTTGTTCTTCTAGGTGAAGCGTTCGTTTACAGTGGCAGTTTTTATTTTTAAGTTTCACTGTGTTTTCTCCTATAAAGATAGATTAATTTGGAAATCTAAATCCAACACGGTTTGTAGTAGCTCTTTGAAAGTTGACAAAATAAAGGAGTTCTCAGTTTTATCTCTATGATTTGTTTCCACTTAAGTACCTAAGCAGAACTGTGGAAAAGCACTTTCATTGTGAGGGTTGCCAAGCTTCTGAGAAATAACGAGTTTCCGAAATACCAGCAAATATTTTTACACCCAATCTTGATGATCCTTTTTGGTAATGATCAGGACACAAATCCCAATTTACTCACCAAATTTTGTTCTTCTAGGTTGAAGCGTTCGTCTACAGTAGCAGATTTTATACTTAGGTTTCAATCTGTTCTTTCCTATATAGATAGATGAATTTCGGACTCTAAATCCAACATGGTTTGTAGAAGTTCTTTGAAACTTGACAAAATAAAGGAGTTCTGAGTTTGTATCTATGATTTGTTCCCACTTCAAGTAGCCGTAAGCAGAGACAGGGGGAAAGCACATTCATTGTGATGGTAGCCACGCTTCTGAGAAATAATGAGTTTCCGAAATACCAGCAAGTATTTTTACACCCAAGCTTGATGATACTTGGTGGTAATGACAAGTACACAAATCACACTTGGCTCACCAAATTTTGTTCTTCTAGGTTGAAGCGTTCGTCTACAGTAGCAGTTTTGATTTTAAGGTTCACTCTGTTCTCTCCTATATAGATAGATGATTTTGGAACTCTAAATCCAACATGGTTTGTAGTAGCTCTTTGAAACTTGTCAAAATAAAAGAGTTCTCAGTTTTGTCTCTATGGTTTGTTTCCTCTTCAAGTAGCCCTAGGCACAGACTGTGGAAAAGCACTTTCATTGAGAGGGGTTGCCAAGCTTCTAAGAAATAACGAGTTTCCGAAATACTAGCAAATATTTTTTCACCCAATCATGATGATACTTGGTGGTGATGATCGTTACACATAGCCCCCTTGGCTCACCAAATTCTGTTTTTCTAAGTTGAAGCGTTCGTCTACAGTAGCAGTTTTTATATTTAGGTTTCACTATGTTCTCTCCTATATAGATAGATGAATTTGGAACTCTAAATCCATATGGTTTGCAGTAGCTCTTTGAAACTTGGCAAAATAAAGGAGTTCTCAGTTTTGTCTCTATGGTTTGTTTCCTCTTCAAGTAGCCTAGGCACAGACGGTGGAAAAGCACTTTAATTAGAAGGGTTGCCAAACCTCTAAGAAATAAGGAGTTTCCGAAATACCAGCAAATATTTTTTCACCCAATCTTGATGATACTTGCTGGTAATGATCAGTACACCATCCCACTTTGCTCACCAAATTTTGTTCTTCTAGGTTGAATTGTTCATCTACAGTAGCAGTATTTATATTTAGGTTTCACTCTGTTCTCTGCTATATAGATAGAAGAATTTGGAACTCTAAATCCAACATAGTTTGTAGTAGCTCTTTGAAACTTGACAAAAGAAAGGAGTTCTCAGTATTGTCTCTATGGTTTGTTTCCTCTTCTATTAGCCCTACCACCGTAGGTGGAAAAGCATTTTCATTGAGAGGGGTTGCCAAGCTTCCAAGAATTACGAGTTTCCTAAATACCAGCAAATATTTTATCACCTACTCTTGATGATACATGGTGGTAGTGATCAGTACACAAATCCCACTTGGCTCACGAAATTGTATTCTTCTAGGTAGAAGCGTTCGTCTACAGCAGCAGTTTTTATATTTTGGTTTCACTCTGTTCTCTCTTTATAGATAGATAATTTGGAACTCTATATCCAACATGGTTTGTAGTAGCTCTTTGAACTTGACAAAATAAAGGAGTTCTCAGTTTTGTCTCTATGGTTTGTTTCCTCTTCAAGTATCCCTAGGCACAGAAAGTAGAAAAGCACTTTCATTGAAAGGGTTTGACAAGCTTCCAAAGAAATTACGAGTTTCCGAAATAACAGCAAATATTTTTTCACCCAATCTTGAGTGATAATTTGGTGGTAATGATCAGTACACAATTCCCACTTGGCTCACCAAATTCTGGTCTTCTATGTTGAAGCGTTCGTCTACAGTAGCAGTTTTTATATTAAGGTTTCACTCTGTTCTCTCCTATATAGATAGATGAATTTGGAACTCTAAATCCAATATGGTTTGCAGTAGCTCTTTGAAACTTGACAAAATAAAGTAGTTCTCAGTTTTTTCTCTATGTTTTGCTTCCTCTTCAAGTAGTCCTAGGCACAGACTGTGGAAAAGCACTTTCATTGAGAGGGGTTGCCAAGCTTCTAAGAAATAACGAGTTTCCGAAATACCAGCAAATATTTTTTCACCCAATCTGATGATACTTGGTGGTGATGATTGGTACAAAAATCCCACTTGGCTCACCAAATTGTGTTCTTCTAGGTTGAGGGGTTCGTCTACAGTAGCAGTTTTTATTTTTAGGTTTCACGCTGTTCTCTCCTATATAGATAAATGAATTTGATCTCTAAATCCAATATGGTTTGCAGTAGCTCTTTGAAACTTGACAAAATAAAGTAGTTCTCAGTTTTTTCTCTATGTTTTGCTTCCTCTTCAAGTAGTCCTAGGCACAGACTGTGGAAAAGCACTTTCATTGAGAGGGGTTGCCAAGCTTCTAAGAAATAACAAGTTTCCAAAATACCAGCAAATATTTTTTCACCCAATGTTGATGATACTTGGTGGTAATGATCAGTACACAAATCCCACTTGGTTCAAAAAATTTTGTTCTTCTAGGTTGAAGCGTTCGTCTAACTTAGCAGTTTTAATATTTAGGTTTCCCTCTGTTCTCTCCTATATAGATAGATGAATTTGGAACTCTAAATCCAACATGGTTTTGTAGTAGCTCTTTGAAACATGACAAAATAAAGGAGTTCTCAGTTTTGTCTCTATGGTTTGTTTCCTCTTCAAGTAGCCCTTGGCACAGACGGTGGAAAAGCATTTTCATTGAGAGGGGTTGCCAAACTTCTAAGAAAAAACGAGTTTCCGAAATACCAGCAAATATTTTTTCACCCAAGTTGATGATACTTTGTGGAAATGATCAGTACACAAATCCCACTTGGCTCACCAAATTTTGTTCTTCTAGGTTGAAGCGTTCGTCTAACTTAGCAGTTTTAATATTTAGGTTTCCCTCTGTTCTCTCCTATATAGATAGATGAATTTGGAACTCTAAATCCAACATGGTTTGTAGTAGCTCTTTGAAACTTGACAAAATAAAGGAATTCTCAGTTTTGTCTCTATGGTTTGTTTCCTCTTCAAGTAGCCCTTGGCACAGACGGTGGAAAAGCAATTTCATTGAGAGGGGTTGCCAAGCTTCCAAGAAATTACGAGTTTCCAAAATACCAGCAAATAATTTTTCACCCAATCTTGATGATACTTGGTGGTAATGATCAGTACACAAATCCCACTTGGCTCACCAAATTTTGTTTTTCTACGTTGAAGCGTTCATCTACATTAGCAGTTTTTATATTTAGGTTTCACTCTGTTCTCTGCTAAATAGATAGATGAATTTGGAACTCTAAATCCAACATGGTTTGTAGTACCTCTTTGAAACTTGACAAAAGGAAGGAGTTCTCATTTTTGCTCTATGGTTTGTTTCCTCTTCAATCAGCCCTCGCACCGACGGTGGAAAAGCACTTTCATTGAGAGGGTTTGCCAACCTTCTAAGAAATAACGAGTTTCCGAAATACCAGCAAATATTTTTTCACCCAATCTTGATGATACTTGGTGGTAATGACAAGTACACAATTCCCACTTGGCTCACCAAATTCTGTCCTTCTAGGTTGAAGCGTTCGTCTACAGTAGTAGTTTTTATATTTAGGTTTCACTCTGTTCTCTCCTATATAGATAGATGAATTTGGAACTCTAAATCCAATATGGTTTGTAGTATCTCTTTGAAACTTGACAAAATAAAGGAGTTCTCAGTTTTGTCTCCATGATTTGTATCCGCTTAAAGTAGACCTAAGCAGAGACAGTGGAAAAGCACTTTCATTGAGAGGGGTTGCCAATCTTCCAAGAAATTACGAGTTTCCGAAATACCAACAAATATTTTCTCACCCAATCTTGATGATACTTGGTGGTAATGACAAGTCCACAAATCCCTCTTGGCTCACCAAATTTTGTTCTTCTAAGTTGAAGCGTTAGTTTACTGAAGCAGTTTTTCCTTTTAGGTTTCACTCTGTTCTCTCCTATATAGATAGATGAATTTGGAACTCTAAATCCAACATTGTTTTTACTAGCTTTTTGAAACTTGACAAAATAAAGGGGTTCTCAGTTTTGTCTCTATGATTTGTTTCCGCTTCAAGTAGCCCTAAGCAGAGACTGTGGAAAAGCACTTTCATTGAGATGGGTTGCCAAGCTTCCAAGAAATTACGAGTTTCCAAAATACCAGCAAATATTTTTTCACCCAATCTTGATGATACTTGGTGGTCATGATCAGAACACAAATCCCACTTGGCTCACCAAATTTTGTTCTTCTAGGTTAAAGCGTTCATCTACAGTAGCAGTTTTCATATTTAGGTTTTACTCTGTTCTCTGCTATATAGATAGATAAATTTGGAACTCTAAATCCAACATGGTTTGTAGTAGCTCTTTGAAACTTGACAAAAGAAAGGAGTTCCCAGATTTTCTCTATGGTTTGTTTCCTATTCAATTAGCCTTAGGCACCGACGGTGGAAAAGCACTTTCATTGAGAGGGGTTGCCAATCTTCCAAGAAATTACGAGTTTCCGAAATACCAGCAAATATTTTTTCACCCAGTCTTGATGATACGTGGTGGTAATGAAAAGTACACAAATCCCACTTCGCTCACCAAATTTTGTTCTTCTACGTTGAAGCGTTCGTCTACAGTAGCAGTTTATATGTTTAGGTTTCACTCTGTTCTCTCCTATATAGATAGATGAATTTGGAACTCTAAATCCAACATTGTTTTTACTAGCTTTTTGAAACTTGACAAAATAAAGGGGTTCTCAGTTTTGTCTCTATGATTTGTTTCCTCTTCAAGTAGCCCTAAGCAGAGACTGTGGAAAAGCACATTCATTGAGATTGGTTGCCAAGCTTCTAAGAAATAACGAGTTTCCGAAATACCAGCAAATATTTTTACACCCAATGTTGATGATACTTGGTGGTAATGATCAGTACACAAATCCCACTTGGCTCACCAAATTTTGTTCTTGTAGTTTGAAGCGTTGTTTCTACAGTAGCAGTTTTTATGTTTAGGTTTCACTCTGTTCTCTCCTATATAGATAGATGAATTTGGAACTCTAAATCCAACATGGTTTGTAGTAGCTCTTTGAAACTTGGCAAAATAAAGTTGTTCTCAGTTTTGTCTCTATGTTTTGTTTCCTCTTCACGTAGTCCTAGGCACCGACGGTGGAAATCCACTTTCATTGAGAGGGGTTGCCAAGCTTCTAAGAAATAACGAGTTTCTGAAATACCAGCAAATATTTTTTCACCGAATCTTGATGATACTTGGCGGTAATGATCGGTACACAAATCCCACTTGACTCACCAAATTTTGTTCTTCTAGGATGAAGCGATCGTTTACAGTAGCAGTTTTTATTTTTAGGTTTCACTCTGTTCTCTCCTATATAGATAGATGAATTTGGAACTCTAAATTCAACATGGTTTGTAGTACCTCTTTGAAAGTTGAAAAAATAAAGGAGTTCTCAGTTTTGACTCTATGGTTTGTTTCTCCTTCAAGTAGCCCTAGGCACAGACTGTGGAAAAGCACTTCCATTGAGAGGGGTTTCCAAGCTTCTAAGAAATAACGCGTTTCCGAAATACCAGCAAATATTTTTTCACCCAATCTTGATGATACTTGGTGGTAATGATCAGTACACAAATCCCACTTGACTCACCAAATTTTGTTCTTCTAGGTTGAAGTGTTCTTCTACAGTAGCAGTTTTTATGTTTAGGTTTCACTTTGTTCTCTCGTATATAGATAGATGAATTTGGAACTCTAAATCCAACATGGTTTGTAGTGGCTCTTTGAAACTTGACAAAATAAAGAAGTTCTCAGTTTTGTCTCTATGGTTTGTTTCCTTTTCAAGTAGCCCTAGGCACAGACGGTGGAAAAGCACTTTCATTGAGAGGGGTTGACAATCTTCCTAGAAATTATCAGTTTCCGAAACAACAGCAAATATTTTTTCACCCAATCTTGATGGTACGTGGTGGTAATGATCGGTACAAAAATCCCACTTGACTCACCAAATTTTGTTCTTCTAAGTTGATGCGTTCGTTATCAGTAGCAGTTTTAATTTTTAGGTTCCACTCTCTTCTCTCCTATATAGATAGATAAATTTGGAACTCTAAATCCAACATGGTTTGTAGTAGCTCTTTGAAACTTGACAAAATAAAGGAGTTCTCAGTTTTGTCTCCATGGTTTGTTTCCTCTTCAAATAGTTCTGGCACAGACTGAGGAAAAGCACTTTCATTGAGAGGGGTTGCCAAGCTTCTAAGAAATAACGAGTTTCCGAAATACCAGCAAATATTTTTTCACCCAATCTTGATGATACTTGGTGGTAATGATCAGTACACAAATCCCACTTGGCTCACCAACATTTGTTTTGCTAGGTTGAAGCGTTCGTCTACTGTAGCAGTTTTTATATTTAGGTTTCACTCTGTTCTCTCTTATATAGATAGATGAATTTGGAACTCTAAATCCAATATGGTTTGCAGTAGCTCTTTGAAACTTGGCAAAATAAAGTAGTTCTTAGTTTTGTCTCTATGTTTTGTTTCCTCTTCAAGTAGTCCTAGGTACCGACGGTGGAAAACCACTTTCATTGAGAGGGGTTGCCAACCTTCTAAGAAATAACGAGTTTCCGAAATACCAGCAAATATTGTTTCACCAAATCTTGATGATACTTTGCGGTAATGATCGGTACACAAATCCCACTTGACTCACCAAATTTTGTTCTTCTAGGTTGATGCGTTCGTTTAAAGTAGCAGTTTTTATATTTAGGTTTCATTCTGTTCTCCCCTTTATAGACAGATGAATTTGAAACTCTACATCCAATATGGTTTGTAGTAGCTCTTTGAAACTTGACAAAATAAAGGAGTTCTCAGTTTTGTCTCTATGATTTGTTTCCGATTCAAGTAGCCCTAAGCAGAGACTGTGGAAAAGCACTTTCATTGAGAGGGGTTGCCAAGCTACCAAGAAATTAAGAGTTTTCGAAATACCAGCAAATATTTTTTCACCCAATCTTGATGATACGTGGTGGTAATGACAAGTCCACAAATCCCACTTGGCTCACCAAATTTTATTCTTCTAAGTTGAAGCGTTCGTTTACAGTAGCAGTTTTTATTTTTAGGTTTCACTCTGTTCTCCTATATAGATAGATGTATTAGGAACTCTAAATCCAACATGGTTTGTAGTAGCTCTTTGAAACTTGACAAAATTAATGAGTTCTCAGTTTTTTCTCTATGGTTTGTTTCCTCTTCAGGTACCCCTCGGAACAGACTGTGGAAAAGCAATTTCATTGAGTGGGGTTGCCTTGCTTCTAAGAAATAACGAGTTTCCGAAATACCAGCAAGTATTTTTTCACGCAATCTTGATGACACTTGGTGGTAATGATCAGTACACAAATCCCACTTGGCTCACCAAATTTTGTTCTTCTAGGTTGAAGCGTTCGTCTACAGTAGTAGTTTTTATAGTTAGGTTTCACTCTGTTCTCTCCTATATAGATAGATGAAATTGGAACTCTAAATCCAATATGGTTTGTAGTAGCTCTTTGAAACTTGACAAAGTAAAGGAGTTCTCAGTTTTGTGTCTATGATTTGTGTCTGCTTCATGTAGCCCTAAGCAGAGACTGTGGAAAAGCACTTTCATTGAAACGGGTTGCCAAGCATCCAAGAAATTGTGAATTTCCGAAATTCCAACAAATATTTTTTCACCCAAGGTTGATGATACGTGGTGGTAATGATCGTTACACAAATGCCACTTGGCTCACCGAATTTTGTTCTTCTAGGTTGAAGCGTTCGTCTAGAGTTGCAGTTTTTCTATTTAGGTTTCACTCTGTTTTCTGCTATATAGATAGATGAATTTGGAAGACTAAATACAACATGGTTTGTAGTAGCTGTTTGAAACTTGACAAAATAAAGGAGTTCTCAGTTTTGTCTCTATGGTTTGTTTCCTCTTCAAGTATCCCTAGGCACAGACGGATGAAAAGCACTTTCATTGAGAGGGAATGCCAAGCTTTCAAGAAATTACGAGTTTCCAAAATACCAGCAAATATTTTTTCACCCAATGTTGATGATACTTGCTGGTAATGATCAGTACACAAATCCCACTTGGCACACCAAATTTTGTTCTCCTAGGTTGAAGCGTTCGTTTACAGTAGCAGTTTTTATATGTAGGTTTCACTCTGTTCTCTCCATATAGACAGATGAATTTGGAACTCTAAATCCAACATTGTTTGCAGTAGCTCTTTGAAACTTGGCAAAATAAAGTAGTTCTCAGTTTTGTCTCTATGGTTTGTTTCCTTTTCAAGTAGCCCTAGGCAGAGACTGTCTAAAAGCACTTTCCTTGAGAGCGGTTGCCAAGCTTCTATAAAACAACGAGTATCCGAAATACCCACAAATATTTTTTCACCGAATCTTGATGATACTTGGTGGTAATGATCAGTACACAAATCCCACTTGGTTCGCCAAATTTTGTTGTTCTAGGTTGAAGCGTTCGATTACAGTAGCAGTTTTTATATTTAGGTTTCATTCTGTTCTCCCCTATATAGACAGATAAATTTGGAACTCTAAATCCAATATGGTTTGTAGTAGCTCTTTGAAACTTCACAAAATAAACGAGTTCTCAGTTTTGTTTCTATGATTTGTTTCCGCTTAATGTAGCCCTAAGCAGAGACTGTGGAAAAGCACTTTCATTGAGAGGGGTTGCCAAGCTTCCAAGAAATTACGAGTTTCCGAAATATCAGCAAATATTCTTTCCCCTAATCTTGATGATACGTGGTGGTAATGACAAGTCCACAAATCCCACTTGGCTCTCCAAATTTAGTTCTTCTAGGTTGAAGCGTTCGTTTACAGTAGCAGTTTTTATTTTTAGGTTTCACTCTGTTCTCCTATATAAATAGATGAATTTGGAACTCTAAATCCAACATGGTTTGTAGTAGCTCTTTGAAACTTGACAAAATAAAGGAGTTCTCAGTTTTGTCTCTGTGGTTTGTTTCCTTTACAGGTACCCCTAGGAACAGACTGTGGAAAGGCACTTTCATTGAGTGGGGTTGCCATGCTTCTAAGAAATAACGAGTTTCCGAAATACCAGCAAGTATTTTTTCACGCAATCTTGATGACACTTGGTGGTAATGATCAGTACACAAATCCCACTAGGCTCACCAAATTTTGTTCTTCTAGGTTGAAGCGTTCGTCTACAGTAGCAGTTTTTATATTTAGGTTTCACTCTGTTCTCTCCTATATAGATAGATGAAATTGGAACTCTAAATCCAATATGGTTTGTAGTAGCTCTTTGAAACTTGACAAAGTAAAGGAGTTCTCAGTTATGTCTCTATGATTTGTGTCTTCTTCATGTAGCCCTAAGCAGAGACGGTGGAAAAGCACTTTCATTGAGACGAGTTGCCAATCTTCCAAGAAATTACGAGATTCCAAAATACCAGCAAATATTTTTTCACCCAATCTTGATGATATATGGTGGTAATGATCGGTACACAAATCCCACTTGGCTCACCAAATTTTGTTCTTCTAGGTTGAAGCGTTCGTCTACAGTAGTAGTTTTTATATTTAGGTTTCACTCTATTCTCTGCCATATAGACAGATGAATTTGGAACTCTAAATCCAACATGGTTTGCAGTAGCTCTTTGAAACTTGGCAAAATAAAGTAGTTCTCAGTTTTGTCTCTAGATTTGTTTCCTCTTCAAGTAGCCCTAGGCAGAGACTGTGGAAAAGCACTTTCATTGAGAGCGGTTGCCAAGCTTCTATGAAACAACGAGTATCCGAAATACCCACAAACATTTTTTCACCGAATCTTGATGATACTTGGTGGTAATGATCAGTACACAAATCCCACTTGGTTCGATAAATTTTGTTGTTCTAGGTTGAAGCGTTCGTTTACAGTAGCAGTTTTTATATTTAGGTTTCATTCTGTTCTCCCCTATATAGACAGATGAATTTGGAACTCTAAATCCAATATGGTTTGTAGTAGCTCTTTGAAACTTCACAAAATAAACGAGTTCTCAGCTTTGTCTCTATGATTTGTTTCAGCTTCAAGAAGCCCTAAGCAGAGACTGTGGAAAAGCACTTTCATTGAGAGGGGTTGCCAAGCTTCCAAGAAATTACGAGTTTCCGAAATATCAGCAAATATTTTTTCACCCAATCTTGATGATACGTGGTGGTAATGACAAGTCCACAAATCCCACTTGGCTCACCAAATTTAGTTCTTCTAGGTTGAAGCGTTCGTCTACTGTAGCAATTTTTATATTTAGGTTTCACTCTGTTCTCTCCTATATAGATAGATGCATTTGGAACTCTAAATCAAACATGGTTTGCAGTAGCTCTTTGAAACTTGACAAAATAAAGGAGTTCTCAGTTTTGTCTCTATGATTTGTATCCGTTTCAAGTAGCCCTAAGCAGAGACTGTGGAAAAGCACTTTCATTCAGAGGGGTTGCTAAGCTTCCAAGAAATTAAGAGTTTCCGAAATACCAGCAAATATTTTTTCACCCAATCTTGATGATACTTGGTGGTAATGACAAGTACACAAATCCCACTTGGCTCACCAAATTTTGTTCTTCTAGGTTGAATTGTTCATCTACAGTAGCAGTTTTTTTTATTTAGGTTTCACTCTGTTTTCTGCTATATAGATAGATGAATTTGGAACTCTAAATCCAATACGGTTTGTTTTAGCTCTCTGAAACTTGACAAAATAAAGGAGTTCTCTGTTTTGTCTCTATTATTTGTTTTCGCTACAAGTAGTCCTAAGCAGAGACTGTGGAAAAGCACTTTGAGTGAGAGGGGTTGCCAAGCTTCTAAGAAATAACGAGTTACCGAATTACCAGCAAATATTTTTTCACCCAATCTTGATGATACTTGGTGGTGAAGATCCGTACACAAATCCCACTTGGCTCAACAAATTTTGTTCTTCTAGTTTAAAGCGTTCATCTATATTAGCAGTTTTTATATTTCGGTTTCACTCTGTTCTCTCCTATATAGATAGATGAATTTGGAACTCTAAATCCAATATGGTTTGTAGTGGCTCTTTGAAACTTGACAAAATAAAGGAGTTCTCAGTTTTGTCTCTATGATTTTATTCCACTTCAAGTAGCCCTACGCAGAGACTGTGGAAAAGCACTTTCATTGAGAGGGGTTGCCAAGCTTCCAAGAAATTACGAGTTTCCGAAATACCAGCAAATATTTAGTCACCCAATCTTGATGATACGTGGTGGTAATAACAAGTACACAAATCCCACTTGGCTCACCAAATATTGTTCTTCCAGGTTGAAGCTTTCGTCTACAGTAGCAGTTTTTATGTTTAGGTTTCACTCTGTTCTCTGCTATATAGATAGATGAATTTGGAACTTGAAAACCAACATGGTTTGTAGTGGCTCTTTGAAACTTGACAAAATAAAGGAGTTCTCAGTTTTGTCTCTATTGTTTGTTTCCTCTTCAAGTAGCCCTAGGCACAGACTGTGGAAAAGCACTTTCATTGAGAGGGGTTGCCAAGCTTCCAAGAAATTACGAGTTTCCAAAATACCAGCAAATAATTTTTCACCCAATCTTGATGATACTTGGTGGTAATGATCAGTACACAAATCCCACTTGGCTCACCAAATTTTGTTTTTCTACGTTGAAGCGTTCATCTACATTAGCAGTTTTTATATTTAGGTTTCACTCTGTTCTCTGCTAAATAGATAGATGAATTTGGAACTCTAAATCCAACATGGTTTGTAGTACCTCTTTGAAACTTGACAAAATAAAGTAGTTCTCAGTTTTTTCTCTATGTTTTGCTTCCTCTTCAAGTAGTCCTAGGCACAGACTGTGGAAAAGCACTTTCATTGAGAGGGGTTGCCAAGCTTCTAAGAAATAACGAGTTTCCGAAATACCAGCAAATATTTTTTCACCCAATCTTGATGATACTTGGTGGTGATGATTGGTACAAAAATCCCACTTGGCTCACCAAATTGTGTTCTTCTAGGTTGAGGGGTTCGTCTACAGTAGCAGTTTTTATTTTTAGTTTCACGCTGTTCTCTCCTATATAGATAAATGAATTTGATCTCTAAATCCAATATGGTTTGCAGTAGCTCTTTGAAACTTGACAAAATATGGTAGTTCTCAGTTTTTTCTCTATGTTTTGCTTCCTCTTCAAGTAGTCCTAGGCACAGACTGTGGAAAAGCACTTTCATTGAGAGGGGTTGCCAAGCTTCTAAGAAATAACAAGTTTCCAAAATACCAGCAAATATTTTTTCACCCAATGTTGATGATACTTGGTGGTAATGATCAGTACACAAATCCCACTTGGTTCAAAAAATTTTGTTCTTCTAGGTTGAAGCGTTCGTCTAACTTAGCAGTTTTAATATTTAGGTTTCCCTCTGTTCTCTCCTATATAGATAGATGAATTTGGAACTCTAAATCCAACATGGTTTTGTAGTAGCTCTTTGAAACATGACAAAATAAAGGAGTTCTCAGTTTTGTCTCTATGGTTTGTTTCCTCTTCAAGTAGCCCTTGGCACAGACGGTGGAAAAGCATTTTCATTGAGAGGGGTTGCCAAACTTCTAAGAAAAAACGAGTTTCCGAAATACCAGCAAATATTTTTTCACCCAAGTTGATGATACTTTGTGGAAATGATCAGTACACAAATCCCACTTGGCTCACCAAATTTTGTTCTTCTAGGTTGAAGCGTTCGTCTAACTTAGCAGTTTTAATATTTAGGTTTCCCTCTGTTCTCTCCTATATAGATAGATGAATTTGGAACTCTAAATCCAACATGGTTTGTAGTAGCTCTTTGAAACTTGACAAAATAAAGGAATTCTCAGTTTTGTCTCTATGGTTTGTTTCCTCATCAAGTAGCCCTTGGCACAGACGGTGGAAAAGAAATTTCATTGAGAGGGGTTGCCAAGCTTCCAAGAAATTACGAGTTTCCAAAATACCAGCAAATAATTTTTCACCCAATCTTGATGATACTTGGTGGTAATGATCAGTACACAAATCCCACTTGGCTCACCAAATTTTGTTTTTCTACGTTGAAGCGTTCATCTACATTAGCAGTTTTTATATTTAGGTTTCACTCTGTTCTCTGCTAAATAGATAGATGAATTTGGAACTCTAAATACAACATGGTTTGTAGTACCTCTTTGAAACTTGACAAAAGGAAGGAGTTCTCATTTTTGCTCTATGGTTTGTTTCCTCTTAAATCAGCCCTCGCACCGACGGTGGAAAAGCACTTTCATTGAGAGGGTTTGCCAACCTTCTAAGAAATAACGAGTTTCCGAAATACCAGCAAATATTTTTTCACCCAATCTTGATGATACTTGGTGGTAATGACAAGTACACAATTCCCACTTGGCTCACCAAATTCTGTCCTTCTAGGTTGAAGCGTTCGTCTACAGTAGTAGTTTTTATATTTAGGTTTCACTCTGTTCTCTCCTATATAGATAGATGAATTTGGAACTCTAAATCCAATATGGTTTGTAGTATCTCTTTGAAACTTGACAAAATAAAGGAGTTCTCAGTTTTGTCTCCATGATTTGTATCCGCTTAAAGTAGACCTAAGCAGAGACAGTGGAAAAGCACTTTCATTGAGAGGGGTTGCCAATCTTCCAAGAAATTACGAGTTTCCGAAATACCAACAAATATTTTCTCACCCAATCTTGATGATACTTGGTGGTAATGACAAGTCCACAAATCCCTCTTGGCTCACCAAATTTTGTTCTTCTAAGTTGAAGCGTTAGTTTACTGAAGCAGTTTTTCCTTTTAGGTTTCACTCTGTTCTCTCCTATATAGATAGATGAATTTGGAACTCTAAATCCAACATTGTTTTTACTAGCTTTTTGAAACTTGACAAAATAAAGGGGTTCTCAGTTTTGTCTCTATGATTTGTTTCCGCTTCAAGTAGCCCTAAGCAGAGACTGTGGAAAAGCACTTTCATTGAGATGGGTTGCCAAGCTTCCAAGAAATTACGAGTTTCCAAAATACCAGCAAATATTTTTTCACCCAATCTTGATGATACTTGGTGGTCATGATCAGAACACAAATCCCACTTGGCTCACCAAATTTTGTTCTTCTAGGTTAAAGCGTTCATCTACAGTAGCAGTTTTCATATTTAGGTTTTACTCTGTTCTCTGCTATATAGATAGATAAATTTGGAACTCTAAATCCAACATGGTTTGTAGTAGCTCTTTGAAACTTGACAAAAGAAAGGAGTTCCCAGATTTTCTCTATGGTTTGTTTCCTATTCAATTAGCCTTAGGCACCGACGGTGGAAAAGCACTTTCATTGAGAGGGGTTGCCAATCTTCCAAGAAATTACGAGTTTCCGAAATACCAGCAAATATTTTTTCACCCAGTCTTGATGATACGTGGTGGTAATGACAAGTACACAAATCCCACTTCGCTCACCAAATTTTGTTCTTCTACGTTGAAGCGTTCGTCTACAGTAGCAGTTTATATGTTTAGGTTTCACTCTGTTCTCTCCTATATAGATAGATGAATTTGGAACTCTAAATCCAACATTGTTTTTACTAGCTTTTTGAAACTTGACAAAATAAAGGGGTTCTCAGTTTTGTCTCTATGATTTGTTTCCTCTTCAAGTAGCCCTAAGCAGAGACTGTGGAAAAGCACATTCATTGAGATGGGTTGCCAAGCTTCTAAGAAATAACGAGTTTCCGAAATACCAGCAAATATTTTTACACCCAATGTTGATGATACTTGGTGGTAATGATCAGTACACAAATCCCACTTGGCTCACCAAATTTTGTTCTTGTAGTTTGAAGCGTTGTTTCTACAGTAGCAGTTTTTATGTTTAGGTTTCACTCTGTTCTCTCCTATATAGATAGATGAATTTGGAACTCTAAATCCAACATGGTTTGTAGTAGCTCTTTGAAACTTGGCAAAATAAAGTTGTTCTCAGTTTTGTCTCTATGTTTTGTTTCCTCTTCACGTAGTCCTAGGCACCGACGGTGGAAATCCACTTTCATTGAGAGGGGTTGCCAAGCTTCTAAGAAATAACGAGTTTCTGAAATACCAGCAAATATTTTTTCACCGAATCTTGATGATACTTGGCGGTAATGATCGGTACACAAATCCCACTTGACTCACCAAATTTTGTTCTTCTAGGATGAAGCGATCGTTTACAGTAGCAGTTTTTATTTTTAGGTTTCACTCTGTTCTCTCCTATATAGATAGATGAATTTGGAACTCTAAATTCAACATGGTTTGTAGTACCTCTTTGAAAGTTGAAAAAATAAAGGAGTTCTCAGTTTTGACTCTATGGTTTGTTTCTCCTTCAAGTAGCCCTAGGCACAGACTGTGGAAAAGCACTTCCATTGAGAGGGGTTTCCAAGCTTCTAAGAAATAACGCGTTTCCGAAATACCAGCAAATATTTTTTCACCCAATCTTGATGATACTTGGTGGTAATGATCAGTACACAAATCCCACTTGGCTCACCAAATTTTGTTCTTCTAGGTTGAAGTGTTCTTCTACAGTAGCAGTTTTTATGTTTAGGTTTCACTTTGTTCTCTCGTATATAGATAGATGAATTTGGAACTCTAAATCCAACATGGTTTGTAGTGGCTCTTTGAAACTTGACAAAATAAAGAAGTTCTCAGTTTTGTCTCTATGGTTTGTTTCCTTTTCAAGTAGCCCTAGGCACAGACGGTGGAAAAGCACTTTCATTGAGAGGGGTTGACAATCTTCCTAGAAATTATCAGTTTCCGAAACAACAGCAAATATTTTTTCACCCAATCTTGATGGTACGTGGTGGTAATGATCGGTACAAAAATCCCACTTGACTCACCAAATTTTGTTCTTCTAAGTTGATGCGTTCGTTTTCAGTAGCAGTTTTAATTTTTAGGTTCCACTCTCTTCTCTCCTATATAGATAGATAAATTTGGAACTCTAAATCCAACATGGTTTGTAGTAGCTCTTTGAAACTTGACAAAATAAAGGAGTTCTCAGTTTTGTCTCCATGGTTTGTTTCCTCTTCAAATAGTTCTGGCACAGACTGAGGAAAAGCACTTTCATTGAGAGGGGTTGCCAAGCTTCTAAGAAATAACGAGTTTCCGAAATACCAGCAAATATTTTTTCACCCAATCTTGATGATACTTGGTGGTAATGATCAGTACACAAATCCCACTTGGCTCACCAACATTTGTTTTGCTAGGTTGAAGCGTTCGTCTACTGTAGCAGTTTTTATATTTAGGTTTCACTCTGTTCTCTCTTATATAGATAGATGAATTTGGAACTCTAAATCCAATATGGTTTGCAGTAGCTCTTTGAAACTTGGCAAAATAAAGTAGTTCTTAGTTTTGTCTCTATGTTTTGTTTCCTCTTCAAGTAGTCCTAGGTACCGACGGTGGAAAACCACTTTCATTGAGAGGGGTTGCCAACCTTCTAAGAAATAACGAGTTTCCGAAATACCAGCAAATATTGTTTCACCAAATCTTGATGATACTTTGCGGTAATGATCGGTACACAAATCCCACTTGACTCACCAAATTTTGTTCTTCTAGGTTGATGCGTTCGTTTAAAGTAGCAGTTTTTATATTTAGGTTTCATTCTGTTCTCCCCTTTATAGACAGATGAATTTGAAACTCTACATCCAATATGGTTTGTAGTAGCTCTTTGAAACTTGACAAAATAAAGGAGTTCTCAGTTTTGTCTCTATGATTTGTTTCCGATTCAAGTAGCCCTAAGCAGAGACTGTGGAAAAGCACTTTCATTGAGAGGGGTTGCCAAGCTACCAAGAAATTAAGAGTTTTCGAAATACCAGCAAATATTTTTTCACCCAATCTTGATGATACGTGGTGGTAATGACAAGTCCACAAATCCCACTTGGCTCACCAAATTTTATTCTTCTAAGTTGAAGCGTTCGTTTACAGTAGCAGTTTTTATTTTTAGGTTTCACTCTGTTCTCCTATATAGATAGATGTATTTGGAACTCTAAATCCAACATGGTTTGTAGTAGCTCTTTGAAACTTGACAAAATTAATGAGTTCTCAGTTTTTTCTCTATGGTTTGTTTCCTCTTCAGGTACCCCTCGGAACAGACTGTGGAAAAGCAATTTCATTGAGTGGGGTTGCCTTGCTTCTAAGAAATAACGAGTTTCCGAAATACCAGCAAGTATTTTTTCACGCAATCTTGATGACACTTGGTGGTAATGATCAGTACACAAATCCCACTTGGCTCACCAAATTTTGTTCTTCTAGGTTGAAGCGTTCGTCTACAGTAGTAGTTTTTATAGTTAGGTTTCACTCTGTTCTCTCCTATATAGATAGATGAAATTGGAACTCTAAATCCAATATGGTTTGTAGTAGCTCTTTGAAACTTGACAAAGTAAAGGAGTTCTCAGTTTTGTCTCTATGATTTGTGTCTGCTTCATGTAGCCCTAAGCAGAGACTGTGGAAAAGCACTTTCATTGAAACGGGTTGCCAAGCATCCAAGAAATTGTGAATTTCCGAAATTCCAACAAATATTTTTTCACCCAAGGTTGATGATACGTGGTGGTAATGATCGTTACACAAATGCCACTTGGCTCACCGAATTTTGTTCTTCTAGGTTGAAGCGTTCGTCTAGAGTTGCAGTTTTTCTATTTAGGTTTCACTCTGTTTTCTGCTATATAGATAGATGAATTTGGAAGACTAAATACAACATGGTTTGTAGTAGCTGTTTGAAACTTGACAAAATAAAGGAGTTCTCAGTTTTGTCTCTATGGTTTGTTTCCTCTTCAAGTATCCCTAGGCACAGACGGATGAAAAGCACTTTCATTGAGAGGGAATGCCAAGCTTTCAAGAAATTACGAGTTTCCAAAATACCAGCAAATATTTTTTCACCCAATGTTGATGATACTTGCTGGTAATGATCAGTACACAAATCCCACTTGGCACACCAAATTTTGTTCTCCTAGGTTGAAGCGTTCGTTTACAGTAGCAGTTTTTATATGTAGGTTTCACTCTGTTCTCTCCATATAGACAGATGAATTTGGAACTCTAAATCCAACATTGTTTGCAGTAGCTCTTTGAAACTTGGCAAAATAAAGTAGTTCTCAGTTTTGTCTCTATGGTTTGTTTCCTTTTCAAGTAGCCCTAGGCAGAGACTGTCTAAAAGCACTTTCCTTGAGAGCGGTTGCCAAGCTTCTATAAAACAACGAGTATCCGAAATACCCACAAATATTTTTTCACCGAATCTTGATGATACTTGGTGGTAATGATCAGTACACAAATCCCACTTGGTTCGCCAAATTTTGTTGTTCTAGGTTGAAGCGTTCGATTACAGTAGCAGTTTTTATATTTAGGTTTCATTCTGTTCTCCCCTATATAGACAGATAAATTTGGAACTCTAAATCCAATATGGTTTGTAGTAGCTCTTTGAAACTTCACAAAATAAACGAGTTCTCAGTTTTGTTTCTATGATTTGTTTCCGCTTAATGTAGCCCTAAGCAGAGACTGTGGAAAAGCACTTTCATTGAGAGGGGTTGCCAAGCTTCCAAGAAATTACGAGTTTCCGAAATATCAGCAAATATTCTTTCCCCTAATCTTGATGATACGTGGTGGTAATGACAAGTCCACAAATCCCACTTGGCTCTCCAAATTTAGTTCTTCTAGGTTGAAGCGTTCGTTTACAGTAGCAGTTTTTATTTTTAGGTTTCACTCTGTTCTCCTATATAAATAGATGAATTTGGAACTCTAAATCCAACATGGTTTGTAGTAGCTCTTTGAAACTTGACAAAATAAAGGAGTTCTCAGTTTTGTCTCTGTGGTTTGTTTCCTTTACAGGTACCCCTAGGAACAGACTGTGGAAAGGCACTTTCATTGAGTGGGGTTGCCATGCTTCTAAGAAATAACGAGTTTCCGAAATACCAGCAAGTATTTTTTCACGCAATCTTGATGACACTTGGTGGTAATGATCAGTACACAAATCCCACTAGGCTCACCAAATTTTGTTCTTCTAGGTTGAAGCGTTCGTCTACAGTAGCAGTTTTTATATTTAGGTTTCACTCTGTTCTCTCCTATATAGATAGATGAAATTGGAACTCTAAATCCAATATGGTTTGTAGTAGCTCTTTGAAACTTGACAAAGTAAAGGAGTTCTCAGTTATGTCTCTATGATTTGTGTCTTCTTCATGTAGCCCTAAGCAGAGACGGTGGAAAAGCACTTTCATTGAGACGAGTTGCCAATCTTCCAAGAAATTACGAGATTCCAAAATACCAGCAAATATTTTTTCACCCAATCTTGATGATATATGGTGGTAATGATCGGTACACAAATCCCACTTGGCTCACCAAATTTTGTTCTTCTAGGTTGAAGCGTTCGTCTACAGTAGTAGTTTTTATATTTAGGTTTCACTCTATTCTCTGCCATATAGACAGATGAATTTGGAACTCTAAATCCAACATGGTTTGCAGTAGCTCTTTGAAACTTGGCAAAATAAAGTAGTTCTCAGTTTTGTCTCTAGATTTGTTTCCTCTTCAAGTAGCCCTAGGCAGAGACTGTGGAAAAGCACTTTCATTGAGAGCGGTTGCCAAGCTTCTATGAAACAACGAGTATCCGAAATACCCACAAACATTTTTTCACCGAATCTTGATGATACTTGGTGGTAATGATCAGTACACAAATCCCACTTGGTTCGATAAATTTTGTTGTTCTAGGTTGAAGCGTTCGTTTACAGTAGCAGTTTTTATATTTAGGTTTCATTCTGTTCTCCCCTATATAGACAGATGAATTTGGAACTCTAAATCCTATATGGTTTGTAGTAGCTCTTTGAAACTTCACAAAATAAACGAGTTCTCAGCTTTGTCTCTATGATTTGTTTCAGCTTCAAGAAGCCCTAAGCAGAGACTGTGGAAAAGCACTTTCATTGAGAGGGGTTGCCAAGCTTCCAAGAAATTACGAGTTTCCGAAATATCAGCAAATATTTTTTCACCCAATCTTGATGATACGTGGTGGTAATGACAAGTCCACAAATCCCACTTGGCTCACCAAATTTAGTTCTTCTAGGTTGAAGCGTTCGTCTACTGTAGCAATTTTTATATTTAGGTTTCACTCTGTTCTCTCCTATATAGATAGATGCATTTGGAACTCTAAATCAAACATGGTTTGCAGTAGCTCTTTGAAACTTGACAAAATAAAGGAGTTCTCAGTTTTGTCTCTATGATTTGTATCCGTTTCAAGTAGCCCTAAGCAGAGACTGTGGAAAAGCACTTTCATTCAGAGGGGTTGCTAAGCTTCCAAGAAATTAAGAGTTTCCGAAATACCAGCAAATATTTTTTCACCCAATCTTGATGATACTTGGTGGTAATGACAAGTACACAAATCCCACTTGGCTCACCAAATTTTGTTCTTCTAGGTTGAATTGTTCATCTACAGTAGCAGTTTTTTTTATTTAGGTTTCACTCTGTTTTCTGCTATATAGATAGATGAATTTGGAACTCTAAATCCAATACGGTTTGTTTTAGCTCTCTGAAACTTGACAAAATAAAGGAGTTCTCTGTTTTGTCTCTATTATTTGTTTTCGCTACAAGTAGTCCTAAGCAGAGACTGTGGAAAAGCACTTTGAGTGAGAGGGGTTGCCAAGCTTCTAAGAAATAACGAGTTACCGAATTACCAGCAAATATTTTTTCACCCAATCTTGATGATACTTGGTGGTGAAGATCCGTACACAAATCCCACTTGGCTCAACAAATTTTGTTCTTCTAGTTTAAAGCGTTCATCTATATTAGCAGTTTTTATATTTCGGTTTCACTCTGTTCTCTCCTATATAGATAGATGAATTTGGAACTCTAAATCCAATATGGTTTGTAGTGGCTCTTTGAAACTTGACAAAATAAAGGAGTTCTCAGTTTTGTCTCTATTGTTTGTTTCCTCTTCAAGTAGCCCTAGGCACAGACTGTGGAAAAGCACTTTCATTGAGAGGGGTTGCCAAGCTTCCAAGAAATTACGAGTTTCCAAAATACCAGCAAATAATTTTTCACCCAATCTTGATGATACTTGGTGGTAATGATCAGTACACAAATCCCACTTGGCTCACCAAATTTTGTTTTTCTACGTTGAAGCGTTCATCTACATTAGCAGTTTTTATATTTAGGTTTCACTCTGTTCTCTGCTAAATAGATAGATGAATTTGGAACTCTAAATCCAACATGGTTTGTAGTACCTCTTTGAAACTTGACAAAAGGAAGGAGTTCTCATTTTTGCTCTATGGTTTGTTTCCTCTTCAATCAGCCCTCGCACCGACGGTGGAAAAGCACTTTCATTGAGAGGGTTTGCCAACCTTCTAAGAAATAACGAGTTTCCGAAATACCAGCAAATATTTTTTCACCCAATCTTGATGATACTTGGTGGTAATGACAAGTACACAATTCCCACTTGGCTCACCAAATTCTGTCCTTCTAGGTTGAAGCGTTCGTCTACAGTAGTAGTTTTTATATTTAGGTTTCACTCTGTTCTCTCCTATATAGATAGATGAATTTGGAACTCTAAATCCAATATGGTTTGTAGTATCTCTTTGAAACTTGACAAAATAAAGGAGTTCTCAGTTTTGTCTCCATGATTTGTATCCGCTTAAAGTAGACCTAAGCAGAGACAGTGGAAAAGCACTTTCATTGAGAGGGGTTGCCAATCTTCCAAGAAATTACGAGTTTCCGAAATACCAACAAATATTTTCTCACCCAATCTTGATGATACTTGGTGGTAATGACAAGTCCACAAATCCCTCTTGGCTCACCAAATTTTGTTCTTCTAAGTTGAAGCGTTAGTTTACTGAAGCAGTTTTTCTTTTTAGGTTTCACTCTGTTCTCTCCTATATAGATAGATGAATTTGGAACTCTAAATCCAACATTGTTTTTACTAGCTTTTTGAAACTTGACAAAATAAAGGGGTTCTCAGTTTTGTCTCTATGATTTGTTTCCGCTTCAAGTAGCCCTAAGCAGAGACTGTGGAAAAGCACTTTCATTGAGATGGGTTGCCAAGCTTCCAAGAAATTACGAGTTTCCAAAATACCAGCAAATATTTTTTCACCCAATCTTGATGATACTTGGTGGTCATGATCAGAACACAAATCCCACTTGGCTCACCAAATTTTGTTCTTCTAGGTTAAAGCGTTCATCTACAGTCCAGTTTTCATATTTAGGTTTTACTCTGTTCTCTGTTATATAGATAGATAAATTTGGAACTCTAAATCCAACATGGTTTGTAGTAGCTCTTTGAAACTTGACAAAAGAAAGGAGTTCCCAGATTTTCTCTATGGTTTGTTTCCTATTCAATTAGCCTTAGGCACCGACGGTGGAAAAGCACTTTCATTGAGAGGGGTTGCCAATCTTCCAAGAAATTACGAGTTTCCGAAATACCAGCAAATATTTTTTCACCCAGTCTTGATGATACGTGGTGGTAATGACAAGTACACAAATCCCACTTCGCTCACCAAATTTTGTTCTTCTACATTGAAGCGTTCGTCTACAGTAGCAGTTTATATGTTTAGGTTTCACTCTGTTCTCTCCTATATAGATAGATGAATTTGGAACTCTAAATCCAACATTGTTTTTACTAGCTTTTTGAAACTTGACAAAATAAAGGGGTTCTCAGTTTTGTCTCTATGATTTGTTTCCTCTTCAAGTAGCCCTAAGCAGAGACTGTGGAAAAGCACTTTCATTGAGATGGGTTGCCAAGCTTCCAAGAAATTACGAGTTTCCGAAATACCAGCAAATATTTTTTCACCCAATCTTGATGATACTTGGTGGTCATGATCAGAACACAAATCCCACTTGGCTCACCAAATTTTGTTCTTCTAGGTTAAAGCGTTCATCTACAGTAGCAGTTTTCATATTTAGGTTTTACTCTGTTCTCTGCTATATAGATAGATAAATTTGGAACTCTAAATCCAACATGGTTTGTAGTAGCTCTTTGAAACTTGACAAAAGAAAGGAGTTCCCAGATTTTCTCTATGGTTTGTTTCCTATTCAATTAGCCTTAGGCACCGACGGTGGAAAAGCACTTTCATTGAGAGGGGTTGCCAATCTTCCAAGAAATTACGAGTTTCCGAAATACCAGCAAATATTTTTTCACCCAGACTTGATGATACGTGGTGGTAATGACAAGTACACAAATCCCACTTCGCTCACCAAATTTTGTTCTTCTAAGTTGAAGCGTTCGTCTACAGTAGTAGTTTATATTTTTAGGTTTCACTCTGTTCTCTCCTATATAGATAGATGAATTTGGAACTCTAAAGACGACATGGTTTGTAGTGGTTCTTTGAAACTTGACAAAATAAAGGAGTTCTCAGTTTTGTCTCTATGATTTGTTTCCGCTTCAAGTAACCTTCAGCAGAGACTGTGGAAAAGCACTTTCATTGAGAGGGGTTGCCAAGCTTCCAAGAAATTACGAGTTTCCAAAATACCAGCAAATAATTTTTCACCCAATCTTGATGATACTTGGTGGTAATGATCAGTACACAAATCCCACTTGTCTCACCAAATTTTGTTCTTCTAGGTTGAAGCGTTGTTTCTACAGTAGCAGTTTTTATATTTAGGTTTCACTCTGTTCTCTCCTATATAGATAGATGAATTTGGAACTCTAAATCCAACATGGTTGGTAGTAGCTCTTTGAAACTTGACAAAATAAAGGAGTACTCAGTTTTGTTTCTATGGTTTGTTTCCTCTTCAAGTAGCTCTAGGCTCAGACTGTGGAAAAGCACTTTCATTGAGAGGGGTTGCCAAGCTTCTAAGAAATAACGAGTTCCCGAAATAACAGAAAATATTTTTTCTCCCAATGTTGATGATACTTGGTGGTAATGATCAGTACACAAAACCCACTTGGCTCACCAAACTTTGTTCTTCTAGGTTGAAGCGCTCGTCTACAGTAGAATTTTTTATTTTTAATTTTCACTCTATTCTCTCCTAAATAGATAGATGAATTTGGAACTCTAAATCCAACATGGTTTGTAGTAGCTCTTTGAAACTTGACAAAATAAAGGAGTTCTCAGTTTTGTTTCTATGGTTTGTTTCCTCTTCAAGTAGTCCTAGGCACAGACTGTGGAAAAGCACTTTCATTGAGTGGGGTTGCCAAGCTTCAAAGAAATAACGAGTTTCCAAAATTCCAGCAAATATTTTTTCACCCAATCTTGATGATACTTGGTGGTAATGATCAGCACACAAATCCCACTTGGCTCACCAAATTTTGTTATTCTACTTTGAAGCATTCGTTTACAGTAGCAGTTTTTATTTTTAGGTTTCACTCTGTTCTCTCCTATATAGATAGATGAATTTGGAACTCTAAATCCTACATGGTTTGTAGTAGCTCTTTGAAACTTGACAAAATAAATGAGGTCTCAGTTTTGTCTCTATGGATTGTTTCCTGTTTAAGTAGCCCTAGGCACTAACTGTGGAAAAGCACTTTCATTGAGAGGGGTTGCCAAGCTTCCGAGAAATTACGAGTTTCCGAAATACCAGCAAATATTTTTTTCACCTAATGTTGATGATACTTGGTGGTAATGATCAGTACACAAATCCCACTTGGCTCACCAAATATTGTTCTTCCAGGTTGAAGCTTTCGTCTACAGTAGCAGTTTTTATGTTTAGGTTTCACTCTGTTCTCTGCTATATAGATAGATGAATTTGGAACTCGAAAACCAACATGGTTTGTAGTGGCTCTTTGAAACTTGACAAAATAAAGGAGTTCTCAGTTTTGTCTCTATGGTTTGTTTCCTCTTCAATTAGCCCTAGGCACAGACTGTGGAAAAGCACTTTCATTGTGAGGGGTTGCCAAGCTTCTGAGAAATAATGAGTTTCCGAAATACCAGCAAATATTTTTTCACCATATGTTGATGATACATGGTGGTAATGACAAGTACACAAATCCCACTTGGCTTACCAAATTTTGTTCTTCTAGGTTGAAGCGTTCGTTTACAGTGGCAGTTTTTATTTTTAAGTTTCACTCTGTTTTCTCCTATAAAGATAGATTAATTTGGAAATCTAAATCCAACACGGTTTGTAGTAGCTCTTTGAAAGTTGACAAAATAAAGGAGTTCTCAGTTTTCTCTCTATGATTTGTTTCCACTTTAAGTAACCTAAGCAGAAACTGTGGAAAAGCACTTTCATTGTGAGGGGTTGCCAAGCTTCTGAGAAATAACGAGTTTCCGAAATACCAGCAAATATTTTTACACCCAATCTTGATGATCCTTTTTGGTAATGATCAGGACACAAATCCCAATTTACTCACCAAATTTTGTTCTTCTAGGTTGAAGCGTTCGTCTACAGTAGCAGATTTTATACTTAGGTTTCAATCTGTTCTTTCCTATATAGATAGATGAATTTCGAACTCTAAATCCAACATGGTTTGTAGAAGTTCTTTGAAACTTGACAAAATAAAGGAGTTCTGAGTTTTGTATCTATGATTTGTTTCCACTTCAAGTAGCCGTAAGCAGAGACTGTGGAAAAGCACATTCATTGTGATGGTAGCCACGCTTCTGAGAAATAACGAGTTTCCGAAATACCAGCAAATATTTTTACACCCAAGCTTGATGATACTTGGTGGTAATGACAAGTACACAAATCACACTTGGCTCACCAAATTTTGTTCTTCTAGGTTGAAGCGTTCGTCTACAGTAGCAGTTTTGATTTTAAGGTTTCACTCTGTTCTCTCCTATATAGATAGATGATTTTGGAACTCTAAATCCAACATGGTTTGTAGTAGCTCTTTGAAACTTGTCAAAATAAAAGAGTTCTCAGTTTTGTCTCTATGGTTTGTTTCCTCTTCAAGTAGCCCTAGGCACAGACTGTGGAAAAGCACTTTCATTGAGAGGGGTTGCCAAGCTTCTAAGAAATAACGAGTTTCCGAAATACTAGCAAATATTTTTTCACCCAATCATGATGATACTTGGTGGTGATGATCGGTACACATAGCCCACTTGGCTCACCAAATTCTGTTTTTCTAAGTTGAAGCGTTCGTCTACAGTAGCAGTTTTTATATTTAGGTTTCACTATGTTCTCTCCTATATAGATAGATGAATTTGGAACTCTAAATCCTATATGGTTTGCAGTAGCTCTTTGAAACTTGGCAAAATAAAGGAGTTCTCAGTTTTGTCTCTATGGTTTGTTTCCTCTTCAAGTAGCCCTAGGCACAGACGGTGGAAAAGCACTTTAATTGAGAGGGGTTGCCAAACCTCTAAGAAATAAGGAGTTTCCGAAATACCAGCAAATATTTTTTCACCCAATCTTGATGATACTTGCTGGTAATGATCAGTACACAAATCCCACTTTGCTCACCAAATTTTGTTCTTCTAGGTTGAATTGTTCATCTACAGTAGCAGTATTTATATTTAGGTTTCACTCTGTTCTCTGCTATATAGATAGAAGAATTTGGAACTCTAAATCCAACATAGTTTGTAGTAGCTCTTTGAAACTTGACAAAAGAAAGGAGTTCTCAGTATTGTCTCTATGGTTTGTTTCCTCTTCAATTAGCCCTACCACCGTCGGTGGAAAAGCATTTTCATTGAGAGGGGTTGCCAAGCTTCCAAGAAATTACGAGTTTCCTAAATACCAGCAAATATTTTATCACCTACTCTTGATGATACATGGTGGTAGTGATCAGTACACAAATCCCACTTGGCTCACGAAATTGTATTCTTCTAGGTAGAAGCGTTCGTCTACAGCAGCAGTTTTTATATTTTGGTTTCACTCTGTTCTCTCTTATATAGATAGATAAATTTGGAACTCTATATCCAACATGGTTTGTAGTAGCTCTTTGGAACTTGACAAAATAAAGGAGTTCTCAGTTTTGTCTCTATGGTTTGTTTCCTCTTCAAGTATCCCTAGGCACAGACAGTAGAAAAGCACTTTCATTGAAAGGGTTTGACAAGCTTCCAAGAAATTACGAGTTTCCGAAATAACAGCAAATATTTTTTCACCGAATCTTGATGATATTTGGTGGTAATGATCAGTACACAATTCCCACTTGGCTCACCAAATTCTGGTCTTCTATGTTGAAGCGTTCGTCTACAGTAGCAGTTTTTATATTTAGGTTTCACTCTGTTCTCTCCTATATAGATAGATGAATTTGGAACTCTAAATCCAATATGGTTTGCAGTAGCTCTTTGAAACTTGACAAAATAAAGTAGTTCTCAGTTTTTTCTCTATGTTTTGCTTCCTCTTCAAGTAGTCCTAGGCACAGACTGTGGAAAAGCACTTTCATTGAGAGGGGTTGCCAAGCTTCTAAGAAATAACGAGTTTCCGAAATACCAGCAAATATTTTTTCACCCAATCTTGATGATACTTGGTGGTGATGATTGGTACAAAAATCCCACTTGGCTCACCAAATTGTGTTCTTCTAGGTTGAGGGGTTCGTCTACAGTAGCAGTTTTTATTTTTAGGTTTCACGCTGTTCTCTCCTATATAGATAAATGAATTTGATCTCTAAATCCAATATGGTTTGCAGTAGCTCTTTGAAACTTGACAAAATAAAGTAGTTCTCAGTTTTTTCTCTATGTTTTGCTTCCTCTTCAAGTAGTCCTAGGCACAGACTGTGGAAAAGCACTTTCATTGAGAGGGGTTGCCAAGCTTCTAAGAAATAACAAGTTTCCAAAATACCAGCAAATATTTTTTCACCCAATGTTGATGATACTTGGTGGTAATGATCAGTACACAAATCCCACTTGGTTCAAAAAATTTTGTTCTTCTAGGTTGAAGCGTTCGTCTAACTTAGCAGTTTTAATATTTAGGTTTCCCTCTGTTCTCTCCTATATAGATAGATGAATTTGGAACTCTAAATCCAACATGGTTTTGTAGTAGCTCTTTGAAACATGACAAAATAAAGGAGTTCTCAGTTTTGTCTCTATGGTTTGTTTCCTCTTCAAGTAGCCCTTGGCACAGACGGTGGAAAAGCATTTTCATTGAGAGGGGTTGCCAAACTTCTAAGAAAAAACGAGTTTCCGAAATACCAGCAAATATTTTTTCACCCAAGTTGATGATACTTTGTGGAAATGATCAGTACACAAATCCCACTTGGCTCACCAAATTTTGTTCTTCTAGGTTGAAGCGTTCGTCTAACTTAGCAGTATTAATATTTAGGTTTCCCTCTGTTCTCTCCTATATAGATAGATGAATTTGGAACTCTAAATCCAACATGGTTTGTAGTAGCTCTTTGAAACTTGACAAAATAAAGGAATTCTCAGTTTTGTCTCTATGGTTTGTTTCCTCTTCAAGTAGCCCTTGGCACAGACGGTGGAAAAGCAATTTCATTGAAAGGGGTTGCCAAACTTCTAAGAAATAACGAGTTTCCGAAATACCAGCAAATATTTTTTCACCCAATGTTGATGATACTTTGTGGAAACGATCAGTACACAAATCCCACTTGGCTCACCAAATTTTGTTCCAGTAGTTTGAAGCGTTCGTCTACCTTAGCAGTTTTTATATTTAGGTTTCCCTCTGTTCTCTCCTATATAGATAGATGACTTTGGAACTCTAAATCCAACATGGTTTGTAGTAGCTCTTTGAAACTTGAAAAAATAAAGGAGTTCTCAGTTTTGTCTCTATGTTTTGTTTCCTCTTCAAGTAGACCTAGGCACAGACTGTGGAAAAGCACTTTCATTGAGAGGGGTTGCCAAGCTTCTAAAAAATAACAAGTTTCCGAAATACCAGCAAATATTTTTTCACCCAATGTTGATGATACTTGGTGGTAATGATCAGTACACAAATCCCACTTGGTTCACCAAATTTTGTTCTTCTAGGTTGAAGCGTTTGTCTAACTTAGCAGTTTTAATATTTAGGTTTCCCTCTGTTCTCTCCTATATAGATAGATGACTTTGGAACTCTAAATCCAACATGGATTGTAGTAGCTCTTTGAAACTTGACAAAATAAAGGAGTTCTCAGTTTTGTCTCTATGGTTTGTTTCCTCTTCATGTAGCCCTTGGCACAGACGGTGGAAAAGCATTTTCATTGAGAGGGGTTGCCAAACTTCTAAGGAATAACGAGTTTCCGAAATACCAGCAAATATTTTTTCACCCAATGTCGATGATACTTTGTGGAAATGATCAGTACACAAATCCCACTTGGCTCACCAAATTTTGTTCTTCTAGGTTGAAGCGTTCGTCTACCTTAGCAGTGTTTATATTTAGGTTTCCCTCTGTTCTCTCCTATATAGTTAGATGAATTTGGAACTCTAAATCCAACATGGTGTGTAGTAGCTCTTTGAAACTTGAAAAAATAAAGGAGTTTTCAGTTTTGTCTCTATGTTTTGTTTCCTCTTCCAGTAGACCTAGGCACAGACTGTGGAAAAGCACTTTCATTGAGAGGGGTTGCCAAGCTTCTAAGAATAACGAGTTTCCGAAATACCAGCAAATATTTTTTCACCCAATCTTGATGATACTTGGTGGTGATGATCGGTACACAAATCCCACTTGGCTCACCAAATTTTGTTCTTCTAGGTTGAAGCGTTCGTTTACAGTAGCAGTTTTTATATTTAGGTTTCACTCTATTCTCTGCTAAATAGATAGATGAATTTGGAACTCTAAATCCAACAGGGTTTGCAGTAGCTCTTTGAAACTTGAGAAAATAAAGTAGTTCTCAGTTTTGTCTCTATGTTTTGTTTCCTCTTCAAGTAGACCTAGGTACAGACTGTGGAAAAGCACTTTCATTGAGAGGGGTTGCTAAGCTTCTAAGAAATAACGAGTTTCCGAAATACCAGCAAATATTTTTTTCACCCAATCTTGATGATACTTGGTGGTAATGATCAGTACACAAATCCCACTTGGCTCACCAAATTTTGTTCTTCTAGGTTGAAGCGTTCGTCTACAGTAGCAGTTTTTATATTTAGTTTTCACTCTGTTCTCTGCTATATAGATAGATGAATTTGGAACTCTAAATCCAACATGGTTTGTAGTAGCTCTTTGAAACTTGACAAAATAAAAAAGTTCTCAGTTTTGTCTCTATGGTTTGTTTCCTCTTCAAGTAGCCCTTGGCACAGACGGTGGAAAAGCAATTTCATTGAAAGGGGTTGCCAAACTTCTAAGAAATAACGAGTTTCCGAAATACCAGCAAATATTTTTTCACCCAATGTTGATGATACTTTGTGGAAATGATCAGTACACAAATCCCACTTGGCTCACCAAATTTTGTTCTAGTAGGTTGAAGCGTTCGTCTACCTTAGCAGTTTTTATATTTAGGTTTCCCTCTGTTCTCTCCTATATAGATAGATGAATTTGGAACTCTAAATCCACCATGGTTTGTAGTAGCTCTTTGAAACTTGACAAAATAAAGGAATTCTCAGTTTTGTCTCTATGGTTTGTTTCCTCTTCAAGTAGCCCTTGGCACAGACGGTGGAAAAGCAATTTCATTGAAAGGGGTTGCCAAACTTCTAAGAAATAACGAGTTTCCGAAATACCAGCAAATATTTTTTCACCCAATGTTGATGATACTTTGTGGAAACGATCAGTACACAAATCCCACTTGGCTCACCAAATTTTGTTCTAGTAGGTTGAAGCGTTCGTCTACCTTAGCAGTTTTTATATTTAGGTTTCCCTCTGTTCTCTCCTATATAGATAGATGACTTTGGAACTCTAAATCCAACATGGTTTGTAGTAGCTCTTTGAAACTTGAAAAAATAAAGGAGTTCTCAGTTTTGTCTCTATGTTTTGTTTCCTCTTCAAGTAGACCTAGGCACAGACTGTGGAAAAGCACTTTCATTGAGAGGGGTTGCCAAGCTTCTAAAAAATAACAAGTTTCCGAAATACCAGCAAATATTTTTTCACCCAATGTTGATGATACTTGGTGGTAATGATCAGTACACAAATCCCACTTGGTTCACCAAATTTTGTTCTTCTAGGTTGAAGCGTTTGTCTAACTTAGCAGTTTTAATATTTAGGTTTCCCTCTGTTCTCTCCTATATAGATAGATGACTTTGGAACTCTAAATCCAACATGGTTTGTAGTAGCTCTTTGAAACTTGAGAAAATAAAGGAGTTCTCAGTTTTGTCTCTATGGTTTGTTTCCTCTTCATGTAGCCCTTGGCACAGACGGTGGAAAAGCATTTTCATTGAGAGGGGTTGCCAAACTTCTAAGGAATAACGAGTTTCCGAAATACCAGCAAATATTTTTTCACCCAATGTCGATGATACTTTGTGGAAATGATCAGTACACAAATCCCACTTGGCTCACCAAATTTTGTTCTTCTAGGTTGAAGCGTTCGTCTACCTTAGCAGTGTTTATATTTAGGTTTCCCTCTGTTCTCTCCTATATAGTTAGATGAATTTGGAACTCTAAATCCAACATGGTGTGTAGTAGCTCTTTGAAACTTGAAAAAATAAAGGAGTTCTCAGTTTTGTCTCTATGTTTTGTTTCCTCTTCCAGTAGACCTAGGCACAGACTGTGGAAAAGCACTTTCATTGAGAGGGGTTGCCAAGCTTCTAAGAAATAACGAGTTTCCGAAATACCAGCAAATATTTTTTCACCCAATCTTGATGATACTTGGTGGTGATGATCGGTACACAAATCCCACTTGGCTCACCAAATTTTGTTCTTCTAGGTTGAAGCGTTCGTCTACAGTAGCAGTTTTTATATTTAGTTTTCACTCTGTTCTCTGCTATATAGATAGATGAATTTGGAACTCTAAATCCAACATGGTTTGTAGTAGCTCTTTGAAACTTGACAAAATAAAAAAGTTCTCAGTTTTGTCTCTATGGTTTGTTTCCTCTTCAAGTAGCCCTTGGCACAGACGGTGGAAAAGCAATTTCATTGAAAGGGGTTGCCAAACTTCTAAGAAATAACGAGTTTCCGAAATACCAGCAAATATTTTTTCACCCAATGTTGATGATACTTTGTGGAAATGATCAGTACACAAATCCCACTTGGCTCACCAAATTTTGTTCTAGTAGGTTGAAGCGTTCGTCTACCTTAGCAGTTTTTATATTTAGGTTTCCCTCTGTTCTCTCCTATATAGATAGATGAATTTGGAACTCTAAATCCACCATGGTTTGTAGTAGCTCTTTGAAACTTGACAAAATAAAGGAATTCTCAGTTTTGTCTCTATGGTTTGTTTCCTCTTCAAGTAGCCCTTGGCACAGACGGTGGAAAAGCAATTTCATTGAAAGGGGTTGCCAAACTTCTAAGAAATAACGAGTTTCCGAAATACCAGCAAATATTTTTTCACCCAATGTTGATGATACTTTGTGGAAACGATCAGTACACAAATCCCACTTGGCTCACCAAATTTTGTTCTAGTAGGTTGAAGCGTTCGTCTACCTTAGCAGTTTTTATATTTAGGTTTCCCTCTGTTCTCTCCTATATAGATAGATGACTTTGGAACTCTAAATCCAACATGGTTTGTAGTAGCTCTTTGAAACTTGAAAAAATAAAGGAGTTCTCAGTTTTGTCTCTATGTTTTGTTTCCTCTTCAAGTAGACCTAGGCACAGACTGTGGAAAAGCACTTTCATTGAGAGGGGTTGCCAAGCTTCTAAAAAATAACAAGTTTCCGAAATACCAGCAAATATTTTTTCACCCAATGTTGATGATACTTGGTGGTAATGATCAGTACACAAATCCCACTTGGTTCACCAAATTTTGTTCTTCTAGGTTGAAGCGTTTGTCTAACTTAGCAGTTTTAATATTTAGGTTTCCCTCTGTTCTCTCCTATATAGATAGATGACTTTGGAACTCTAAATCCAACATGGTTTGTAGTAGCTCTTTGAAACTTGAGAAAATAAAGGAGTTCTCAGTTTTGTCTCTATGGTTTGTTTCCTCTTCATGTAGCCCTTGGCACAGACGGTGGAAAAGCATTTTCATTGAGAGGGGTTGCCAAACTTCTAAGGAATAACGAGTTTCCGAAATACCAGCAAATATTTTTTCACCCAATGTCGATGATACTTTGTGGAAATGATCAGTACACAAATCCCACTTGGCTCACCAAATTTTGTTCTTCTAGGTTGAAGCGTTCGTCTACCTTAGCAGTGTTTATATTTAGGTTTCCCTCTGTTCTCTCCTATATAGTTAGATGAATTTGGAACTCTAAATCCAACATGGTGTGTAGTAGCTCTTTGAAACTTGAAAAAATAAAGGAGTTCTCAGTTTTGTCTCTATGTTTTGTTTCCTCTTCCAGTAGACCTAGGCACAGACTGTGGAAAAGCACTTTCATTGAGAGGGGTTGCCAAGCTTCTAAGAAATAACGAGTTTCCGAAATACCAGCAAATATTTTTTCACCCAATCTTGATGATACTTGGTGGTGATGATCGGTACACAAATCCCACTTGGCTCACCAAATTTTGTTCTTCTAGGTTGAAGCGTTCGTCTACAGTAGCAGTTTTTATATTTAGTTTTCACTCTGTTCTCTGCTATATAGATAGATGAATTTGGAACTCTAAATCCAACATGGTTTGTAGTAGCTCTTTGAAACTTGACAAAATAAAAAAGTTCTCAGTTTTGTCTCTATGGTTTGTTTCCTCTTCAAGTAGCCCTTGGCACAGACGGTGGAAAAGCAATTTCATTGAAAGGGGTTGCCAAACTTCTAAGAAATAACGAGTTTCCGAAATACCAGCAAATATTTTTTCACCCAATGTTGATGATACTTTGTGGAAATGATCAGTACACAAATCCCACTTGGCTCACCAAATTTTGTTCTAGTAGGTTGAAGCGTTCGTCTACCTTAGCAGTTTTTATATTTAGGTTTCCCTCTGTTCTCTCCTATATAGATAGATGAATTTGGAACTCTAAATCCACCATGGTTTGTAGTAGCTCTTTGAAACTTGACAAAATAAAGGAATTCTCAGTTTTGTCTCTATGGTTTGTTTCCTCTTCAAGTAGCCCTTGGCACAGACGGTGGAAAAGCAATTTCATTGAAAGGGGTTGCCAAACTTCTAAGAAATAACGAGTTTCCGAAATACCAGCAAATATTTTTTCACCCAATGTTGATGATACTTTGTGGAAACGATCAGTACACAAATCCCACTTGGCTCACCAAATTTTGTTCTAGTAGGTTGAAGCGTTCGTCTACCTTAGCAGTTTTTATATTTAGGTTTCCCTCTGTTCTCTCCTATATAGATAGATGACTTTGGAACTCTAAATCCAACATGGTTTGTAGTAGCTCTTTGAAACTTGAAAAAATAAAGGAGTTCTCAGTTTTGTCTCTATGTTTTGTTTCCTCTTCAAGTAGACCTAGGCACAGACTGTGGAAAAGCACTTTCATTGAGAGGGGTTGCCAAGCTTCTAAAAAATAACAAGTTTCCGAAATACCAGCAAATATTTTTTCACCCAATGTTGATGATACTTGGTGGTAATGATCAGTACACAAATCCCACTTGGTTCACCAAATTTTGTTCTTCTAGGTTGAAGCGTTTGTCTAACTTAGCAGTTTTAATATTTAGGTTTCCCTCTGTTCTCTCCTATATAGATAGATGACTTTGGAACTCTAAATCCAACATGGTTTGTAGTAGCTCTTTGAAACTTGAGAAAATAAAGGAGTTCTCAGTTTTGTCTCTATGGTTTGTTTCCTCTTCATGTAGCCCTTGGCACAGACGGTGGAAAAGCATTTTCATTGAGAGGGGTTGCCAAACTTCTAAGGAATAACGAGTTTCCGAAATACCAGCAAATATTTTTTCACCCAATGTCGATGATACTTTGTGGAAATGATCAGTACACAAATCCCACTTGGCTCACCAAATTTTGTTCTTCTAGGTTGAAGCGTTCGTCTACCTTAGCAGTGTTTATATTTAGGTTTCCCTCTGTTCTCTCCTATATAGTTAGATGAATTTGGAACTCTAAATCCAACATGGTGTGTAGTAGCTCTTTGAAACTTGAAAAAATAAAGGAGTTCTCAGTTTTGTCTCTATGTTTTGTTTCCTCTTCCAGTAGACCTAGGCACAGACTGTGGAAAAGCACTTTCATTGAGAGGGGTTGCCAAGCTTCTAAGAAATAACGAGTTTCCGAAATACCAGCAAATATTTTTTCACCCAATCTTGATGATACTTGGTGGTGATGATCGGTACACAAATCCCACTTGGCTCACCAAATTTTGTTCTTCTAGGTTGAAGCGTTCGTTTACAGTAGCAGTTTTTATATTTAGGTTTCACTCTATTCTCTGCTAAATAGATAGATGAATTTGGAACTCTAAATCCAACAGGGTTTGCAGTAGCTCTTTGAAACTTGAGAAAATAAAGTAGTTCTCAGTTTTGTCTCTATGTTTTGTTTCCTCTTCAAGTAGACCTAGGTACAGACTGTGGAAAAGCACTTTCATTGAGAGGGGTTGCTAAGCTTCTAAGAAATAACGAGTTTCCGAAATACCAGCAAATATTTTTTTCACCCAATCTTGATGATACTTGGTGGTAATGATCAGTACACAAATCCCACTTGGCTCACCAAATTTTGTTCTTCTAGGTTGAAGCGTTCGTCTACAGTAGCAGTTTTTATATTTAGTTTTCACTCTGTTCTCTGCTATATAGATAGATGAATTTGGAACTCTAAATCCAACATGGTTTGTAGTAGCTCTTTGAAACTTGACAAAATAAAAAAGTTCTCAGTTTTGTCTCTATGGTTTGTTTCCTCTTCAAGTAGCCCTTGGCACAGACGGTGGAAAAGCAATTTCATTGAAAGGGGTTGCCAAACTTCTAAGAAATAACGAGTTTCCGAAATACCAGCAAATATTTTTTCACCCAATGTTGATGATACTTTGTGGAAACGATCAGTACACAAATCCCACTTGGCTCACCAAATTTTGTTCTAGTAGGTTGAAGCGTTCGTCTACCTTAGCAGTTTTTATATTTAGGTTTCCCTCTGTTCTCTCCTATATAGATAGATGACTTTGGAACTCTAAATCCAACATGGTTTGTAGTAGCTCTTTGAAACTTGAAAAAATAAAGGAGTTCTCAGTTTTGTCTCTATGTTTTGTTTCCTCTTCAAGTAGACCTAGGCACAGACTGTGGAAAAGCACTTTCATTGAGAGGGGTTGCCAAGCTTCTAAAAAATAACAAGTTTCCGAAATACCAGCAAATATTTTTTCACCCAATGTTGATGATACTTGGTGGTAATGATCAGTACACAAATCCCACTTGGTTCACCAAATTTTGTTCTTCTAGGTTGAAGCGTTTGTCTAACTTAGCAGTTTTAATATTTAGGTTTCCCTCTGTTCTCTCCTATATAGATAGATGACTTTGGAACTCTAAATCCAACATGGTTTGTAGTAGCTCTTTGAAACTTGACAAAATAAAGGAGTTCTCAGTTTTGTCTCTATGGTTTGTTTCCTCTTCATGTAGCCCTTGGCACAGACGGTGGAAAAGCATTTTCATTGAGAGGGGTTGCCAAACTTCTAAGGAATAACGAGTTTCCGAAATACCAGCAAATATTTTTTCACCCAATGTCGATGATACTTTGTGGAAATGATCAGTACACAAATCCCACTTGGCTCACCAAATTTTGTTCTTCTAGGTTGAAGCGTTCGTCTACCTTAGCAGTGTTTATATTTAGGTTTCCCTCTGTTCTCTCCTATATAGTTAGATGAATTTGGAACTCTAAATCCAACATGGTGTGTAGTAGCTCTTTGAAACTTGAAAAAATAAAGGAGTTCTCAGTTTTGTCTCTATGTTTTGTTTCCTCTTCCAGTAGACCTAGGCACAGACTGTGGAAAAGCACTTTCATTGAGAGGGGTTGCCAAGCTTCTAAGAAATAACGAGTTTCCGAAATACCAGCAAATATTTTTTCACCCAATCTTGATGATACTTGGTGGTGATGATCGGTACACAAATCCCACTTGGCTCACCAAATTTTGTTCTTCTAGGTTGAAGCGTTCGTTTACAGTAGCAGTTTTTATATTTAGGTTTCACTCTATTCTCTGCTAAATAGATAGATGAATTTGGAACTCTAAATCCAACAGGGTTTGCAGTAGCTCTTTGAAACTTGAGAAAATAAAGTAGTTCTCAGTTTTGTCTCTATGTTTTGTTTCCTCTTCAAGTAGACCTAGGTACAGACTGTGGAAAAGCACTTTCATTGAGAGGGGTTGCTAAGCTTCTAAGAAATAACGAGTTTCCGAAATACCAGCAAATATTTTTTTCACCCAATCTTGATGATACTTGGTGGTAATGATCAGTACACAAATCCCACTTGGCTCACCAAATTTTGTTCTTCTAGGTTGAAGCGTTCGTCTACAGTAGCAGTTTTTATATTTAGTTTTCACTCTGTTCTCTGCTATATAGATAGATGAATTTGGAACTCTAAATCCAACATGGTTTGTAGTAGCTCTTTGAAACTTGACAAAATAAAAAAGTTCTCAGTTTTGTCTCTATGGTTTGTTTCCTCTTCAAGTAGCCCTTGGCACAGACGGTGGAAAAGCAATTTCATTGAAAGGGGTTGCCAAACTTCTAAGAAATAACGAGTTTCCGAAATACCAGCAAATATTTTTTCACCCAATGTTGATGATACTTTGTGGAAATGATCAGTACACAAATCCCACTTGGCTCACCAAATTTTGTTCTAGTAGGTTGAAGCGTTCGTCTACCTTAGCAGTTTTTATATTTAGGTTTCCCTCTGTTCTCTCCTATATAGATAGATGACTTTGGAACTCTAAATCCAACATGGTTTGTAGTAGCTCTTTGAAACTTGAAAAAATAAAGGAGTTCTCAGTTTTGTCTCTATGTTTTGTTTCCTCTTCAAGTAGACCTAGGCACAGACTGTGAAAAAGCACTTTCATTGAGAGGGGTTGCCAAGCTTCTAAGAAATAACAAGTTTCCGAAATACCAGCAAATATTTTTTCACCCAATGTTGATGATACTTGGTGGTAATGATCAGTACACAAATCCCACTTGGTTCACCAAATTTTGTTCTTCTAGGTTGAAGCGTTCGTCTACCTTAGCAGTTTTTATATTTAGGTTTCCCTCTGTTCTCTCCTATATAGATAGATGACTTTGGAACTCTAAATCCAACATGGTTTGTAGTAGCTCTTTGAAACTTGACAAAATAAAGGAGTTCTCAGTTTTGTCTCTATGGTTTGTTTCCTCTTCCAGTAGCCCTTGGCACAGACGGTGGAAAAGCATTTTCATTGAGAGGGGTTGCCAAACTTCTAAGAAATAACGAGTTTCCGAAATACCAGCAAATATTTTTTCACCCAATGTTGATGATACTTTGTGGAAATGATCAGTACACAAATCCCACTTGGCTCACCAAATTTTGTTCTTCTAGGTTGAAGCGTTCGTCTACAGTTGCAGTTTTTATATTTAGTTTTCACTCTGTTCTCTGCTATATAGATAGATGAATTTGGAACTCTAAATCCAACATGGTTTGTAGTAGCTCTTTGAAACTTGACAAAATAAAGGAGTTCTCAGTTTTGTCTCTATGGTTTGTTTTTTCTTCAAGTAGCCCTAAGCAGACACTGTGGAAAAGCACTTTCTTTGAGAGGGGTTGCCAAGCTTCCAAGAAATTACGAGTTTCCGAAATGCCACCAAATATTTTCTCACCCAATCTTGATGATACTTGGTGGTAATGATCGGTACACAATTCCCACTTGGCTCACCAAATTTTGTTTTTCTAGGTTGAAGTGTTCCTTTACAGGATCAGTTTTTATTTTTAGGTTTCCATCAGTTCTCTCCTATATAGATAGATGATTTTTGAACTCTAAATCCAACATGGTTTGTAGTAGCTCTTTGAAACTTGACAAAATAAAGGAGTTCTCACTTTTGTCTCTATGGTTTGTTTCCTCTTTAGTAGCCCTAACCACAGAGTGTAAAAAAGCACTTTCATTGAGAGGGGTTGTCAAGCTTCTATGAAATAACGAGTTTCCGAAATACAAGCAAATATTTTTTCACCCAATGTCGATGATACTTGGTGGTAATGATCTGCACACAAATCCCACTTGGATCACCAAATTTTGTTCTTCTACTTTGAAGCGTTCATCTTCAGTAGCAGTTTTTATATTTATGTTTCACTCTGTTCTCTCATATATAGAAAGATGAATTTGGAACTCTAAAACCAACATGGTTTGTAGTAGCTCTGTGAAACTTGACAAAATAAAGGAGTTCTCAGTTTTGTCTCTATGGTTTGTTTTTTCTTCAAGTAGCCCTAGGCACAGACGGTGGAAAAGCACTTTCATTGAGAGGGGTTGCCAAGCTTCTAAGAAATTACGAATTTCCGAAATACCAGTAAATATTTTTTCTCCCAATGTTGATGATACTTGGTGGTAATGATCAGTGCACAAATCCCACTTGGCTCACAAAATTTTGTTCTTCTATGTTGAAGCGTTCGTCTACAGTAGCAGTTTTGATATTTATTTTTCTCTCTGTTCTCTCGTATATAGATAGATGAATTTGGAACTCTAAATTTAACATGGTTTGTAGTAGCTCTTTGAAACTTGACAAAATAAAGAAGTTCTCAGTTTTTTCTGTATGGTTTTTTTCCTCTTCAAGAAGCCCTAAGCAGAGACTGTGGAAAAGCTCTTTCATTGAAAGGCATTGCAAAGCTTCCAAGAAATTAAGATTTTCCGAAATACCAGCAAATATTTTCTCACCCAGTCTTGATGATACGTGGTGGTAATGACAAGTTCAGAAATCCCACTTGCCTCAACATATTTTGTTCTTCTAGGTTTTAGCGTTCGTTTACAGTAGCAGTTTTAATATTTAGGTTTCACACTGTTCTCTCCTATATAGACAGATGAATTTGGAACTCTAAATCCAATATGGTTTGTAAAAGCTCTTTGAAACTTGACAAAATAAAGGAGTTCTCAGTTTTGTCTCTATGTTTTGTTTCCTCTTCAAGTAGACCTAGGAACAGACAGTGGAAAAGCACTTTCATTGAGAGGGGTTGCCAAGCTTCTAAGAAATAACAAGTTTCCAAAATACCAGCAAATATTTTTTCACCCAATGTTGATGATACTTGGTGGTAATGATCAGTACACAAATCCCACTGGTTCAAAATATTTTGTTCTTCTAGGTTGAAGCGTTCGTCTAACTTAGCAGTTTTAATATTTAGGTTTCCCTCTGTTCTCTCCTATATAGATAGATGAATTTGGAACTCTAAATCCAACATGGTTTGTAGTAGCTCTTTGAAACTTGACAAAATAAAGGAGTTCTCAGTTTTGTCTCTATGGTTTGTTTCCTCTTCAAGTAGCCCTTGGCACAGACGGTGGAAAAGCATTTTCATTGAGAGGGGTTGCCAAACTTCTAAGAAAAAACGAGTTTCCGAAATACCAGCAAATATTTTTTCACCCAAGTTGATGATACTTTGTGGAAATGATCAGTACACAAATCCCACTTGGCTCACCAAATTTTGTTCTAGTAGGTTGAAGCGTTCGTCTACCTTAGCAGTTTTTATATTTCGGTTTCCCTCTGTTCTCTCCTATATAGATAGATGACTATGGAACTCTAAATCCAACATGGTTTGTAGTAGCTCTTTGAAACTTGAAAAAATAAAGGAGTTCTCAGTTTTGTCTCTATGTTTTGTTTCCTCTTCAAGTAGACCTAGGCACAGACTGTGGAAAAGCACTTTCATTGAGAGGGGTTGCCAAACTTCTTAGAAATAACGAGTTTCCGAAATACCAGCAAATATTTTTTTCACCCAATCTTGATGATACTTGGTGGTAATGATCAGTACACAAATCCCACTTGGCTCACCAAATTTTGTTCTTCTAGGTTGAAGCGTTCGTCTACAGTAGCAGTTTTTATATTTAGTTTTCACTCTGTTCTCTGCTATATAGATAGATGAATTTGGAACTCTAAATCCAACATGGTTTGTAGTAGCTCTTTGAAACTTGACAAAATAAAGGAATTCTCAGTTTTGTCTCTATGGTTTGTTTCCTCTTCAAGTAGCCCTTGGCACAGACGGTGGAAAAGCAATTTCATTGAAAGGGGTTGCCAAACTTCTAAGAAATAACGAGTTTCCGAAATACCAGCAAATATTTTTTCACCCAATGTTGATGATACTTTGTGGAAATGATCAGTACACAAATCCCACTTGGCTCACCAAATTTTGTTCTAGTAGGTTGAAGCGTTCGTCTACCTTAGCAGTTTATATATTTAGGTTTCCCTCTGTTCTCTCCTATATAGATAGATGACTTTGGAACTCTAAATCCAACATGGTTTGTAGTAGCTCTTTGAAACTTGACAAAATAAAGGAGTTCTCAGTTTTGTCTCTATGTTTTGTTTCCTCTTCAAGTAGACCTAGGCACAGACTGTGGAAAAGCACTTTCATTGAGAGGGGTTGCCAAGCTTCTAAGAAATAACAAGTTTCCGAAATAATAGCAAATATTTTTTCACCCAATGTTGATGATACTTGGTGGTAATGATCAGTACACAAATCCCACTTGGTTCACCAAATTTTGTTCTTCTAGGTTGAAGCGTTCGTCTAACTTAGCAGTTTTAATATTTAGGTTTCAATCTGTTCTCTCCTATATAGATAGATGAATTTGGAACTCTAAATCCAACATGGTGTGTAGTAGCTCTTTGAAACTTGAAAAAATAAAGGAGTTCTCAGTTTTGTCTCTATGTTTTGTTTCCTCTTCCAGTAGACCTAGGCACAGACTGTGGAAAAGCACGTTCATTGAGAGGGGTTGCCAAGCTTCTAAGAAATAACGAGTTTCCGAAATACCAGCAAATATTTTTTCACCCAATCTTGATGATACTTGGTGGTGATGATCGGTACACAAATCCCACTTGGCTCACCAAATTTTGTTCTTCTAGGTTGAAGCGTTCGTTTACAGTAGCAGTTTTTATATTTAGGTTTCACTCTATTCTCTGCTAAATAGATAGATGAATTTGGAACTCTAAATCCAACAGGGTTTGCAGTAGCTCTTTGAAACTTGAGAAAATAAAGTAGTTCTCAGTTTTGTCTCTATGTTTTGTTTCCTCTTCAAGTAGACCTAGGTACAGACTGTGGAAAAGCACTTTCATTGAGAGGGGTTGCTAAGCTTCTAAGAAATAACGAGTTTCCGAAATACCAGCAAATATTTTTTTCCCCCAATCTTGATGATACTTGGTGGTAATGATCAGTACACAAATCCCACTTGGCTCACCAAATTTTGTTCTTCTAGGTTGAAGCGTTCGTCTACAGTAGCAGTTTTTATATTTAGTTTTCACTCTGTTCTCTGCTATATAGATAGATGAATTTGGAACTCTAAATCCAACATGGTTTGTAGTAGCTCTTTGAAACTTGACAAAATAAAAAAGTTCTCAGTTTTGTCTCTATGGTTTGTTTCCTCTTCAAGTAGCCCTTGGCACAGACGGTGGAAAAGCAATTTCATTGAAAGGGGTTGCCAAACTTCTAAGAAATAACGAGTTTCCGAAATACCAGCAAATATTTTTTCACCCAATGTTGATGATACTTTGTGGAAATGATCAGTACACAAATCCCACTTGGCTCACCAAATTTTGTTCTAGTAGGTTGAAGCGTTCGTCTACCTTAGCAGTTTTTATATTTAGGTTTCCCTCTGTTCTCTCCTATATAGATAGATGACTTTGGAACTCTAAATCCAACATGGTTTGTAGTAGCTCTTTGAAACTTGAAAAAATAAAGGAGTTCTCAGTTTTGTCTCTATGTTTTGTTTCCTCTTCAAGTAGACCTAGGCACAGACTGTGAAAAAGCACTTTCATTGAGAGGGGTTGCCAAGCTTCTAAGAAATAACAAGTTTCCGAAATACCAGCAAATATTTTTTCACCCAATGTTGATGATACTTGGTGGTAATGATCAGTACACAAATCCCACTTGGTTCACCAAATTTTGTTCTTCTAGGTTGAAGCGTTCGTCTACCTTAGCAGTTTTTATATTTAGGTTTCCCTCTGTTCTCTCCTATATAGATAGATGACTTTGGAACTCTAAATCCAACATGGTTTGTAGTAGCTCTTTGAAACTTGACAAAATAAAGGAGTTCTCAGTTTTGTCTCTATGGTTTGTTTCCTCTTCCAGTAGCCCTTGGCACAGACGGTGGAAAAGCATTTTCATTGAGAGGGGTTGCCAAACTTCTAAGAAATAACGAGTTTCCGAAATACCAGCAAATATTTTTTCACCCAATGTTGATGATACTTTGTGGAAATGATCAGTACACAAATCCCACTTGGCTCACCAAATTTTGTTCTTCTAGGTTGAAGCGTTCGTCTACAGTTGCAGTTTTTATATTTAGTTTTCACTCTGTTCTCTGCTATATAGATAGATGAATTTGGAACTCTAAATCCAACATGGTTTGTAGTAGCTCTTTGAAACTTGACAAAATAAAGGAGTTCTCAGTTTTGTCTCTATGGTTTGTTTTTTCTTCAAGTAGCCCTAAGCAGACACTGTGGAAAAGCACTTTCTTTGAGAGGGGTTGCCAAGCTTCCAAGAAATTACGAGTTTCCGAAATGCCACCAAATATTTTCTCACCCAATCTTGATGATACTTGGTGGTAATGATCGGTACACAATTCCCACTTGGCTCACCAAATTTTGTTTTTCTAGGTTGAAGTGTTCCTTTACAGGATCAGTTTTTATTTTTAGGTTTCCATCAGTTCTCTCCTATATAGATAGATGATTTTTGAACTCTAAATCCAACATGGTTTGTAGTAGCTCTTTGAAACTTGACAAAATAAAGGAGTTCTCACTTTTGTCTCTATGGTTTGTTTCCTCTTTAGTAGCCCTAACCACAGAGTGTAAAAAAGCACTTTCATTGAGAGGGGTTGTCAAGCTTCTATGAAATAACGAGTTTCCGAAATACAAGCAAATATTTTTTCACCCAATGTCGATGATACTTGGTGGTAATGATCTGCACACAAATCCCACTTGGATCACCAAATTTTGTTCTTCTACTTTGAAGCGTTCATCTTCAGTAGCAGTTTTTATATTTATGTTTCACTCTGTTCTCTCATATATAGAAAGATGAATTTGGAACTCTAAAACCAACATGGTTTGTAGTAGCTCTGTGAAACTTGACAAAATAAAGGAGTTCTCAGTTTTGTCTCTATGGTTTGTTTTTTCTTCAAGTAGCCCTAGGCACAGACGGTGGAAAAGCACTTTCATTGAGAGGGGTTGCCAAGCTTCTAAGAAATTACGAATTTCCGAAATACCAGTAAATATTTTTTCTCCCAATGTTGATGATACTTGGTGGTAATGATCAGTGCACAAATCCCACTTGGCTCACAAAATTTTGTTCTTCTATGTTGAAGCGTTCGTCTACAGTAGCAGTTTTGATATTTATTTTTCTCTCTGTTCTCTCGTATATAGATAGATGAATTTGGAACTCTAAATTTAACATGGTTTGTAGTAGCTCTTTGAAACTTGACAAAATAAAGAAGTTCTCAGTTTTTTCTGTATGGTTTTTTTCCTCTTCAAGAAGCCCTAAGCAGAGACTGTGGAAAAGCTCTTTCATTGAAAGGCATTGCAAAGCTTCCAAGAAATTAAGATTTTCCGAAATACCAGCAAATATTTTCTCACCCAGTCTTGATGATACGTGGTGGTAATGACAAGTTCAGAAATCCCACTTGCCTCAACATATTTTGTTCTTCTAGGTTTTAGCGTTCGTTTACAGTAGCAGTTTTAATATTTAGGTTTCACACTGTTCTCTCCTATATAGACAGATGAATTTGGAACTCTAAATCCAATATGGTTTGTAATAGCTCTTTGAAACTTGACAAAATAAAGGAGTTCTCAGTTTTGTCTCTATGTTTTGTTTCCTCTTCAAGTAGACCTAGGAACAGACAGTGGAAAAGCACTTTCATTGAGAGGGGTTGCCAAGCTTCTAAGAAATAACAAGTTTCCAAAATACCAGCAAATATTTTTTCACCCAATGTTGATGATACTTGGTGGTAATGATCAGTACACAAATCCCACTGGTTCAAAATATTTTGTTCTTCTAGGTTGAAGCGTTCGTCTAACTTAGCAGTTTTAATATTTAGGTTTCCCTCTGTTCTCTCCTATATAGATAGATGAATTTGGAACTCTAAATCCAACATGGTTTGTAGTAGCTCTTTGAAACTTGACAAAATAAAGGAGTTCTCAGTTTTGTCTCTATGGTTTGTTTCCTCTTCAAGTAGCCCTTGGCACAGACGGTGGAAAAGCATTTTCATTGAGAGGGGTTGCCAAACTTCTAAGAAAAAACGAGTTTCCGAAATACCAGCAAATATTTTTTCACCCAAGTTGATGATACTTTGTGGAAATGATCAGTACACAAATCCCACTTGGCTCACCAAATTTTGTTCTAGTAGGTTGAAGCGTTCGTCTACCTTAGCAGTTTTTATATTTAGGTTTCCCTCTGTTCTCTCCTATATAGATAGATGACTATGGAACTCTAAATCCAACATGGTTTGTAGTAGCTCTTTGAAACTTGAAAAAATAAAGGAGTTCTCAGTTTTGTCTCTATGTTTTGTTTCCTCTTCAAGTAGACCTAGGCACAGACTGTGGAAAAGCACTTTCATTGAGAGGGGTTGCCAAACTTCTTAGAAATAACGAGTTTCCGAAATACCAGCAAATATTTTTTTCACCCAATCTTGATGATACTTGGTGGTAATGATCAGTACACAAATCCCACTTGGCTCACCAAATTTTGTTCTTCTAGGTTGAAGCGTTCGTCTACAGTAGCAGTTTTTATATTTAGTTTTCACTCTGTTCTCTGCTATATAGATAGATGAATTTGGAACTCTAAATCCAACATGGTTTGTAGTAGCTCTTTGAAACTTGACAAAATAAAGGAATTCTCAGTTTTGTCTCTATGGTTTGTTTCCTCTTCAAGTAGCCCTTGGCACAGACGGTGGAAAAGCAATTTCATTGAAAGGGGTTGCCAAACTTCTAAGAAATAACGAGTTTCCGAAATACCAGCAAATATTTTTTCACCCAATGTTGATGATACTTTGTGGAAATGATCAGTACACAAATCCCACTTGGCTCACCAAATTTTGTTCTAGTAGGTTGAAGCGTTCGTCTACCTTAGCAGTTTATATATTTAGGTTTCCCTCTGTTCTCTCCTATATAGATAGATGACTTTGGAACTCTAAATCCAACATGGTTTGTAGTAGCTCTTTGAAACTTGACAAAATAAAGGAGTTCTCAGTTTTGTCTCTATGTTTTGTTTCCTCTTCAAGTAGACCTAGGCACAGACTGTGGAAAAGCACTTTCATTGAGAGGGGTTGCCAAGCTTCTAAGAAATAACAAGTTTCCGAAATAATAGCAAATATTTTTTCACCCAATGTTGATGATACTTGGTGGTAATGATCAGTACACAAATCCCACTTGGTTCACCAAATTTTGTTCTTCTAGGTTGAAGCGTTCGTCTAACTTAGCAGTTTTAATATTTAGGTTTCAATCTGTTCTCTCCTATATAGATAGATGAATTTGGAACTCTAAATCCAACATGGTGTGTAGTAGCTCTTTGAAACTTGAAAAAATAAAGGAGTTCTCAGTTTTGTCTCTATGTTTTGTTTCCTCTTCCAGTAGACCTAGGCACAGACTGTGGAAAAGCACGTTCATTGAGAGGGGTTGCCAAGCTTCTAAGAAATAACGAGTTTCCGAAATACCAGCAAATATTTTTTCACCCAATCTTGATGATACTTGGTGGTGATGATCGGTACACAAATCCCACTTGGCTCACCAAATTTTGTTCTTCTAGGTTGAAGCGTTCGTTTACAGTAGCAGTTTTTATATTTAGGTTTCACTCTATTCTCTGCTAAATAGATAGATGAATTTGGAACTCTAAATCCAACAGGGTTTGCAGTAGCTCTTTGAAACTTGAGAAAATAAAGTAGTTCTCAGTTTTGTCTCTATGTTTTGTTTCCTCTTCAAGTAGACCTAGGTACAGACTGTGGAAAAGCACTTTCATTGAGAGGGGTTGCTAATCTTCTAAGAAATAACGAGTTTCCGAAATACCAGCAAATATTTTTTTCACCCAATCTTGATGATACTTGGTGGTAATGATCAGTACACAAATCCCACTTGGCTCACCAAATTTTGTTCTTCTAGGTTGAAGCGTTCGTCTACAGTAGCAGTTTTTATATTTAGTTTTCACTCTGTTCTCTGCTATATAGATAGATGAATTTGGAACTCTAAATCCAACATGGTTTGTAGTAGCTCTTTGAAACTTGACAAAATAAAAAAGTTCTCAGTTTTGTCTCTATGGTTTGTTTCCTCTTCAAGTAGCCCTTGGCACAGACGGTGGAAAAGCAATTTCATTGAAAGGGGTTGCCAAACTTCTAAGAAATAACGAGTTTCCGAAATACCAGCAAATATTTTTTCACCCAATGTTGATGATACTTTGTGGAAATGATCAGTACACAAATCCCACTTGGCTCACCAAATTTTGTTCTAGTAGGTTGAAGCGTTCGTCTACCTTAGCAGTTTTTATATTTAGGTTTCCCTCTGTTCTCTCCTATATAGATAGATGACTTTGGAACTCTAAATCCAACATGGTTTGTAGTAGCTCTTTGAAACTTGAAAAAATAAAGGAGTTCTCAGTTTTGTCTCTATGTTTTGTTTCCTCTTCAAGTAGACCTAGGCACAGACTGTGAAAAAGCACTTACATTGAGAGGGGTTGCCAAGCTTCTAAGAAATAACAAGTTTCCGAAATACCAGCAAATATTTTTTCACCCAATGTTGATGATACTTGGTGGTAATGATCAGTACACAAATCCCACTTGGTTCACCAAATTTTGTTCTTCTAGGTTGAAGCGTTCGTCTACCTTAGCAGTTTTTATATTTAGGTTTCCCTCTGTTCTCTCCTATATAGATAGATGACTTTGGAACTCTAAATCCAACATGGTTTGTAGTAGCTCTTTGAAACTTGACAAAATAAAGGAGTTCTCAGTTTTGTCTCTATGGTTTGTTTCCTCTTCCAGTAGCCCTTGGCACAGACGGTGGAAAAGCATTTTCATTGAGAGGGGTTGCCAAACTTCTAAGAAATAACGAGTTTCCGAAATACCAGCATATATTTTTTCACCCAATGTTGATGATACTTTGTGGAAATGATCAGTACACAAATCCCACTTGGCTCACCAAATTTTGTTCTTCTAGGTTGAAGCGTTTGTCTACAGTTGCAGTTTTTATATTTAGTTTTCACTCTGTTCTCTGCTATATAGATAGATGAATTTGGAACTCTAAATCCAACATGGTTTGTAGTAGCTCTTTGAAACTTCACAAAATAAAGGAGTTCTCAGTTTTTTCTCTATGGTTTGTTTTTTCTTCAAGTAGCCCTAAGCAGACACTGTGGAAAAGCACTTTCTTTGAGAGGGGTTGCCAAGCTTCCAAGAAATTACGAGTTTCCGAAATGCCACCAAATATTTTCTCACCCAATCTTGATGATACTTGGTGGTAATGATCGGTACACAAATCCCACTTGGCTCACCAAATTTTGTTTTTCTAGGTTGAAGTGTTCCTTTACAGGATCAGTTTTTATTTTTAGGTTTCCATCAGTTCTCTCCTATATAGATAGATGATTTTTGAACTCTAAATCCAACATGGTTTGTAGTAGCTCTTTGAAACTTGACAAAATAAAGGAGTTCTCACTTTTGTCTCTATGGTTTGTTTCCTCTTTAGTAGCCCTAACCACAGAGTGTAAAAAAGCACTTTCATTGAGAGGGGTTGTCAAGCTTCTATGAAATAACGAGTTTCCGAAATACAAGCAAATATTTTTTCACCCAATGTCGATGATACTTGGTGGTAATGATCTGCACACAAATCCCACTTGGATCACCAAATTTTGTTCTTCTACTTTGAAGCGTTCATCTTCAGTAGCAGTTTTTATATTTATGTTTCACTCTGTTCTCTCATATATAGAAAGATGAATTTGGAACTCTAAAACCAACATGGTTTGTAGTAGCTCTGTGAAACTTGACAAAATAAAGGAGTTCTCAGTTTTGTCTCTATGGTTTGTTTTTTCTTCAAGTAGCCCTAGGCACAGATGGTGGAAAAGCACTTTCATTGAGAGGGGTTGCCAAGCTTCTAAGAAATTACGAATTTCCGAAATACCAGTAAATATTTTTTCTCCCAATGTTGATGATACTTGGTGGTAATGATCAGTGCACAAATCCCACTTGGCTCACAAAATTTTGTTCTTCTATGTTGAAGCGTTCGTCTACAGTAGCAGTTTTGATATTTATTTTTCTCTCTGTTCTCTCGTATATAGATAGATGAATTTGGAACTCTAAATTTAACATGGTTTGTAGTAGCTCTTTGAAACTTGACAAAATAAAGAAGTTCTCAGTTTTTTCTGTATGGTTTTTTTCCTCTTCAAGAAGCCCTAAGCAGAGACTGTGGAAAAGCTCTTTCATTGAAAGGCATTGCAAAGCTTCCAAGAAATTAAGATTTTCCGAAATACCAGCAAATATTTTCTCACCCAGTCTTGATGATACGTGGTGGTAATGACAAGTTCAGAAATCCCACTTGCCTCAACATATTTTGTTCTTCTAGGTTTTAGCGTTCGTTTACAGTAGCAGTTTTAATATTTAGGTTTCACACTGTTCTCTCCTATATAGACAGATGAATTTGGAACTCTAAATCCAATATGGTTTGTAATAGCTCTTTGAAACTTGACAAAATAAAGGAGTTCTCAGTTTTGTCTCTATGTTTTGTTTCCTCTTCAAGTAGACCTAGGAACAGACAGTGGAAAAGCACTTTCATTGAGAGGGGTTGCCAAGCTTCTAAGAAATAACAAGTTTCCAAAATACCAGCAAATATTTTTTCACCCAATGTTGATGATACTTGGTGGTAATGATCAGTACACAAATCCCACTTGGTTCAAAATATTTTGTTCTTCTAGGTTGAAGCGTTCGTCTAACTTAGCAGTTTTAATATTTAGGTTTCCCTCTGTTCTCTCCTATATAGATAGATGAATTTGGAACTCTAAATCCAACATGGTTTGTAGTAGCTCTTTGAAACTTGACAAAATAAAGGAGTTCTCAGTTTTGTCTCTATGGTTTGTTTCCTCTTCAAGTAGCCCTTGGCACAGACGGTGGAAAAGCATTTTCATTGAGAGGGGTTGCCAAACTTCTAAGAAAAAACGAGTTTCCGAAATACCAGCAAATATTTTTTCACCCAAGTTGATGATACTTTGTGGAAATGATCAGTACACAAATCCCACTTGGCTCACCAAATTTTGTTCTAGTAGGTTGAAGCGTTCGTCTACCTTAGCAGTTTTTATATTTAGGTTTCCCTCTGTTCTCTCCTATATAGATAGATGAATTTGGAACTCTAAATCCAACATGGTTTGTAGTAGCTCTTTGAAACTTGAAAAAATAAAGGAGTTCTCAGTTTTGTCTCTATGTTTTGTTTCCTCTTCAAGTAGACCTAGGCACAGACTGTGGAAAAGCACTTTCATTGAGAGGGGTTGCCAAACTTCTTAGAAATAACGAGTTTCCGAAATACCAGCAAATATTTTTTCACCCAATGTTGATGATACTTTGTGGAAATGATCAGTACACAAATCCCACTTGGCTCACCAAATTTTGTTCTTCTAGGTTGAAGCGTTCGTCTACAGTAGCAGTTTTTATATTTAGTTTTCACTCTGTTCTCTGCTATATAGATAGATGAATTTTAACTCTAAATCCAACATGGTTTGTAGTAGCTCTTTGAAACTTGACAAAATAAAGGAATTCTCAGTTTTGTCTCTATGGTTTGTTTCCTCTTCAAGTAGCCCTTGGCACAGACGGTGGAAAAGCAATTTCATTGAAAGGGGTTGCCAAACTTCTAAGAAATAACGAGTTTCCGAAATACCAGCAAATATTTTTTCACCCAATGTTGATGATACTTTGTGGAAATGATCAGTACACAAATCCCACTTGGCTCACCAAATTTTGTTCTAGTAGGTTGAAGCGTTCGTCTACCTTAGCAGTTTATATATTTAGGTTTCCCTCTGTTCTCTCCTATATAGATAGATGACTTTGGAACTCTAAATCCAACATGGTTTGTAGTAGCTCTTTGAAACTTGACAAAATAAAAAAGTTCTCAGTTATGTCTCTATGTTTTGTTTCCTCTTCAAGTAGACCTAGGCACAGACTGTGGAAAAGCACTTTCATTGAGAGGGGTTGCCAAGCTTCTAAGAAATAACAAGTTTCCGAAATACCAGCAAATATTTTTTCACCCAATGTTGATGATACTTGGTGGTAATGATCAGTACACAAATCCCACTTGGTTCACCAAATTTTGTTCTTCTAGGTTGAAGCGTTCGTCTAACTTAGCAGTTTTAATATTTAGGTTTCAATCTGTTCTCTTCTATATAGATAGATGAATTTGGAACTCTAAATCCAACATGGTGTGTAGTAGCTCTTTGAAACTTGAAAAAATAAAGGAGTTCTCAGTTTTGTCTCTATGTTTTGTTTCCTCTTCCAGTAGACCTAGGCACAGACTGTGGAAAAGCACTTTCATTGAGAGGGGTTGCCAAGCTTCTAAGAAATAACGAGTTTCCGAAATACCAGCAAATATTTTTTCACCCAATCTTGATGATACTTGGTGGTGATGATCGGTACACAAATCCCACTTGGCTCACCAAATTTTGTTCTTCTAGGTTGAAGCGTTCGTTTACAGTAGCAGTTTTTATATTTAGGTTTCACTCTATTCTCTGCTAAATAGATAGATGAATTTGGAACTCTAAATCCAACAGGGTTTGCAGTAGCTCTTTGAAACTTGAGAAAATAAAGTAGTTCTCAGTTTTGTCTCTATGTTTTGTTTCCTCTTCAGTAGACCTAGGTACAGACTGTGGAAAAGCACTTTCATTGAGAGGGGTTGCTAAGCTTCTAAGAAATAACGAGTTACCGAAATACCAGCAAATATTTTTTCACCCAATCTTGATGATACTTGGTGGTAATGATCAGTACACAAATCCCACTTAGGCTCACCAAATTTTGTTCTTCTAGGTTGAAGCGTTCGTCTACAGTAGCAGTTTTTATATTTAGTTTTCACTCTGTTCTCTGCTATATAGATAGATGAATTTGGAACTCTAAATCCAACATGGTTTGTAGTAGCTCTTTGAAACTTGACAAAATAAAGGAGTTCTCAGGTTTGTCTCTATGGTTTGTTTCCTCTTCAAGTAGCCCTTGGCACAGACGGTGGAAAAGCAATTTCATTGAAAGGGGTTGCCAAACTTCTAAGAAATAACGAGTTTCCGAAATACCAGCAAATATTTTTTCACCCAATGTTGATGATACTTTGTGGAAATGATCAGTACACAAATCCCACTTGGCTCACCAAATTTTGTTCTTCTAGGTTGAAGCGTTCGTCTAACTTAGCAGTTTTAATATTTAGGTTTCCCTCTGTTCTCTCCTATATAGATAGATGAATTTGGAACTCTAAATCCAACATGGTTTGTAGTAGCTCTTTGAAAATTGACAAAATAAAGGAGTTCTCAGTTTTGTCTCTATGGTTTGTTTCCTCTTCATGTAGCCCTTGGCACAGACGGTGGAAAAGCATTTTCATTGAGAGGGGTTGCCAAACTTCTAAGGAATAACGAGTTTCCGAAATACCAGCAAATATTTTTTCACCCAATGTTGATGATACTTTGTGGAAATGATCAGTACACAAATCCCACTTGGCTCACCAAATTTTGTTCTTCTAGGTTGAAGCGTTCGTCTACCTTAGCAGTGTTTATATTTAGGTTTCCCTCTGTTCTCTCCTATATAGATAGATGAATTTGGAACTCTAAATCCAACATGGTGTGTAGTAGCTCTTTGAAACTTGAAAAAATAAAGGAGTTCTCAGTTTTGTCTCTATGTTTTGTTTCCTCTTCCATTAGACCTAGGCACAGACTGTGGAAAAGCACTTTCATTGAGAGGGGTTGCCAAGCTTCTAAGAAATAACGAGTTTCCGAAATACCAGCAAATATTTTTTCACCCAATCTTGATGATACTTGGTGGTGATGATCGGTACACAAATCCCACTTGGCTCACCAAATTTTGTTCTTCTAGGTTGAAGCGTTCGTTTACAGTAGCAGTTTTTATATTTAGGTTTCACTCTATTCTCTGCTAAATAGATAGATGAATTTGGAACTCTAAATCCAACAGGGTTTGCAGTAGCTCTTTGAAACTTGAGAAAATAAAGTAGTTCTCAGTTTTGTCTCTATGTTTTGTTTCCTCTTCAAGTAGACCTAGGTACAGACTGTGGAAAAGCACTTTCATTGAGAGGGGTGCTAAGCCTCTAAGAAATAACGAGTTTCCGAAATACCAGCAAATATTTTTTCACCCAATCTTGATGATACATGGTGGTAATGATCAGTACACAAATCCCACTTGGCTCACCAAATTTTGTTCTTCTAGGTTGAAGCGTTCGTCTACAGTAGCAGTTTTTATATTTAGTTTTCACTCTGTTCTCTGCTATATAGATAGATGAATTTGGAACTCTAAATCCAACATGGTTTGTAGTAGCTCTTTGAAACTTGACAAAATAAAGGAGTTCTCAGTTTTGTCTCTATGGTTTGTTTCCTCTTCAAGTAGCCCTTGGCACAGACGGTGGAAAAGCAATTTCATTGAAAGGGGTTGCCAAACTTCTAAGAAATAACGAGTTTCCGAAATACCAGCAAATATTTTTTCACCCAATGTTGATGATACTTTGTGGAAATGATCAGTACACAAATCCCACTTGGCTCACCAAATTTTGTTCTAGTAGGTTGAAGCGTTCGTCTACCTTAGCAGTTTTTATATTTAGGTTTCCCTCTGTTCTCTCCTATATAGATAGATGACTTTGGAACTCTAAATCCAACATGGTTTGTAGTAGCTCTTTGAAACTTGAAAAAATAAAGGAGTTCTCAGTTTTGTCTCTATGTTTTGTTTCCTCTTCAAGTAGACCTAGGCACAGACTGTGAAAAAGCACTTTCATTGAGAGGGGTTGCCAAGCTTCTAAGAAATCACAAGTTTCCGAAATACCAGCAAATATTTTTTCACCCAATGTTGATGATACTTGGTGGTAATGATCAGTACACAAATCCCACTTGGTTCACCAAATTTTGTTCTTCTAGGTTGAAGCGTTCGTCTACCTTAGCAGTTTTTATATTTAGGTTTCCCTCTGTTCTCTCCTATATAGATAGATGACTTTGGAACTCTAAATCCAACATGGTTTGTAGTAGCTCTTTGAAACTTGACAAAATAAAGGAGTTCTCAGTTTTGTCTCTATGGTTTGTTTCCTCTTCCAGTAGCCCTTGGCACAGACGGTGGAAAAGCATTTTCATTGAGAGGGGTTGCCAAACTTCTAAGAAATAACGAGTTTCCGAAATACCAGCAAATATTTTTTCACCCAATGTTGATGATACTTTGTGGAAATGATCAGTACACAAATCCCACTTGGCTCACCAAATTTTGTTCTTCTAGGTTGAAGCGTTCGTCTACAGTTGCAGTTTTTATATTTAGTTTTCACTCTGTTCTCTGCTATATAGATAGATGAATTTGGAACTCTAAATCCAACATGGTTTGTAGTAGCTCTTTGAAACTTGACAAAATAAAGGAGTTCTCAGTTTTGTCTCTATGGTTTGTTTCCTCTTCAAGTAGCCCTTGGCACAGACGGTGGAAAAGCAATTTCATTGAAAGGGGTTGCCAAACTTCTAAGAAATAACGAGTTTCCGAAATACCAGCAAATATTTTTTCACCCAATGTTGATGATACTTTGTGGAAATGATCAGTACACAAATCCCACTTGGCTCACCAAATTTTGTTCTAGTAGGTTGAAGCGTTCGTCTACCTTAGCAGTTTTTATATTTAGGTTTCCCTCTGTTCTCTCCTATATAGATAGATGACTTTGGAACTCTAAATCCAACATGGTTTGTAGTAGCTCTTTGAAACTTGGAAAAATAAAGGAGTTCTCAGTTTTGTCTCTATGTTTTGTTTCCTCTTCAAGTAGACCTAGGCACAGACTGTAAAAAAAGCACTTTCATTGAGAGGGGTTGCCAAGCTTCTAAGAAATAACAAGTTTCCGAAATACCAGCAAATATTTTTTCACCCAATGTTGATGATACTTGGTGGTAATGATCAGTACACAAATCCCACTTGGTTCACCAAATTTTGTTCTTCTAGGTTGAAGCGTTCGTCTACCTTAGCAGTTTTTATATTTAGGTTTCCCTCTGTTCTCTCCTATATAGATAGATGACTTTGGAACTCTAAATCCAACATGGTTTGTAGTAGCTCTTTGAAACTTGACAAAATAAAGGAGTTCTCAGTTTTGTCTCTATGGTTTGTTTCCTCTTCCAGTAGCCCTTGGCACAGACGGTGGAAAAGCATTTTCATTGAGAGGGGTTGCCAAACTTCTAAGAAATAACGAGTTTCCGAAATACCAGCAAATATTTTTTCACCCAATGTTGATGATACTTTGTGGAAATGATCAGTACACAAATCCCACTTGGCTCACCAAATTTTGTTCTTCTAGGTTGAAGCGTTCGTCTACAGTTGCAGTTTTTATATTTAGTTTTCACTCTGTTCTCTGCTATATAGATAGATAAATTTGGAACTCTAAATCCAACATGGTTTGTAGTAGCTCTTTGAAACTTGACAAAATAAAGGAGTTCTCAGTTTTGTCTCTATGGTTTGTTTTTTCTTCAAGTAGCCCTAAGCAGACACTGTGGAAAAGCACTTTCTTTGAGAGGGGTTGCCAAGCTTCCAAGAAATTACGAGTTTCCGAAATGCCACCAAATATTTTCTCACCCAATCTTGATGATACTTGGTGGTAATGATCGGTACACAAATCCCACTTGGCTCACCAAATTTTGTTCTTCTAGGTTGAAGCGTTCCTTTACAGGATCAGTTTTTATTTTTAGGTTTCCATCAGTTCTCTCCTATATAGATAGATGATTTTTGAACTCTAAATCCAACATGCTTTGTAGTAGCTCTTTGCAACTTGACAAAATAAAGGAGTTCTCACTTTTGTCTCTATGGTTTGTTTCCTCTTTAGTAGCCCTAACCACAGAGTGTAAAAAAGCACTTTCATTGAGAGGGGTTGTCAAGCTTCTAAGAAATAAGGAGTTTCCGAAATACAAGCAAATATTTTTTCACCCAATGTCGATGATACTTGGTGGTAATGATCTGCACACAAATCCCACTTGGATCACCAAATTTTGTTCTTCTACTTTGAAGCGTTCATCTTCAGTAGCAGTTTTTATATTTATGTTTCACTCTGTTCTCTCATATATAGAAAGATGAATTTGGAACTCTAAAACCAACATGGTTTGTAGTAGCTCTGTGAAACTTGACAAAATAAAGGAGTTCTCAGTTTTGTCTCTATGGTTTGTTTTTTCTTCAAGTAGCCCTAGGCACAGACGGTGGAAAAGCACTTTCATTGAGAGGGGTTGCCAAGCTTCTAAGAAATTACGAATTTCCGAAATACCAGTAAATATTTTTTCTCCCAATGTTGATGATACTTGGTGGTAATGATCAGTGCACAAATCCCACTTGGCTCACAAAATTTTGTTCTTCTATGTTGAAGCGTTCGTCTACAGTAGCAGTTTTGATATTTATTTTTCTCTCTGTTCTCTCGTATATAGATAGATGAATTTGGAACTCTAAATTTAACATGGTTTGTAGTAGCTCTTTGAAACTTGACAAAATAAAGAAGTTCTCAGTTTTTTCTGTATGGTTTTTTTCCTCTTCAAGAAGCCCTAAGCAGAGACTGTGGAAAAGCTCTTTCATTGAAAGGCATTGCAAAGCTTCCAAGAAATTAAGATTTTTCGAAATACCAGCAAATATTTTCTCACCCAGTCTTGATGATACGTGGTGGTAATGACAAGTTCAGAAATCCCACTTGCCTCAACATATTTTGTTCTTCTAGGTTTAAGCGTTCGTTTACAGTAGCAGTTTTAATATTTAGGTTTCACACTGTTCTCTCCTATATAGACAGATGAATTTGGAACTCTAAATCCAATATGGTTTGTAATAGCTCTTTGAAACTTGACAAAATAAAGGAGTTCTCAGTTTTGTCTCTATGTTTTGTTTCCTCTTCAAGTAGACCTAGGAACAGACAGTGGAAAAGCACTTTCATTGAGAGGGGTTGCCAAGCTTCTAAGAAATAACAAGTTTCCAAAATACCAGCAAATATTTTTTCACCCAATGTTGATGATACTTGGTGGTAATGATCAGTACACAAATAACACTTGGTTCAAAATATTTTGTTCTTCTAGGTTGAAGCGTTCGTCTAACTTAGCAGTTTTAATATTTAGGTTTCCCTCTGTTCTCTCCTATATAGATAGATGAATTTGGAACTCTAAATCCAACATGGTTTGTAGTAGCTCTTTGAAACTTGACAAAATAAAGGAGTTCTCTGTTTTGTCTCTATGGTTTGTTTCCTCTTCACGTAGCCCTTGGCACAGACGGTGGAAAAGCATTTTCATTGACAGGGGTTGCCAAACTTCTAAGAAAAAACGAGTTTCCGAAATACCAGCAAATATTTTTTCACCCAAGTTGATGATACTTTGTGGAAATGATCAGTACACAAATCCCACTTGGCTCACCAAATTTTGTTCTAGTAGGTTGAAGCGTTCGTCTACCTTAGCAGTTTTTATATTTAGGTTTCCCTCTGTTCTCTCCTATATAGATAGATGACTTTGGAACTCTAAATCCAACATGGTTTGTAGTAGCTCTTTGAAACTTGAAAAAATAAAGGAGTTCTCAGTTTTGTCTCTATGTTTTGTTTCCTCTTCAAGTAGACCTAGGCACAGACTGTGGAAAAGCACTTTCATTGAGAGGGGTTGCCAAACTTCATAGAAATAACGAGTTTCCGAAATACCAGCAAATATTTTTTCACCCAATGTTGATGATACTTTGTGGAAATGATCAGTACACAAATCCCACTTGGCTCACCAAATTTTGTTCTTCTAGGTTTAAGCGTTCGTCTACAGTATCAGTTTTTATATTTAGTTTTCACTCTGTTCTCTGCTATATAGATAGATGAATTTGGAACTCTAAATCCAACATGGTTTGTAGTAGCTCTTTGAAACTTGACAAAATAAAGGAATTCTCAGTTTTGTCTCTATGGTTTGTTTCCTCTTCAACTAGCCCTTGGCACAGACGGTGGAAAAGCAATTTCATTGAAAGGGGTTGCCAAACATCTAAGAAATAACGAGTTTCCGAAATACCAGCAAATATTTTTTCACCCAATGTTGATGATACTTTGTGGAAATGATCAGTACACAAATCCCACTTGGCTCACCAAATTTTGTTCTAGTAGGTTGAAGCGTTCGTCTACCTTAGCAGTTTTTATATTTAGGTTTCCCTCTGTTCTCTCCTATATAGATAGATGACTTTGGAACTCTAAATCCAACATGGTTTGTAGTAGCTCTTTGAAACTTGACAAAATAAAGGAGTTCTCAGTTTTGTCTCTATGTTTTGTTTCCTCTTCAAGTAGACCTAGGCATAGACTGTGGAAAAGCACTTTCATTGAGAGGGGTTGCCAAGCTTCTAAGAAATAACAAGTTTCCGAAATACCAGCAAATATTTTTTCACCCAATGTTGATGATACTTGGTGGTAATGATCAGTACACAAATCCCATTTGGTTCACCAAATTTTGTTCTTCTAGGTTGAAGCGTTCGTCTAACTTAGCAGTTTTAATATTTAGGTTTCCCTCTGTTCTCTCCTATATAGATAGATGAATTTGGAACTCTAAATCCAACATGGTGTGTAGTAGCTCTTTGAAACTTGAAAAAATAAAGGAGTTCTCAGTTTTGTCTCTATGTTTTGTTTCCTCTTCCAGTAGACCTAGGCACAGACTGTGGAAAAGCACTTCCATTGAGAGGGGTTGCCAAGCTTCTAAGAAATAACGAGTTTCCGAAATACCAGCAAATATTTTTTCACCCAATCTTGATGATACTTGGTGGTGATGATCGGTACACAAATCCCACTTGGCTCACCAAATTTTGTTCTTCTAGGTTGAAGCGTTCGTTTACAGTAGCAGTTTTTATATTTAGGTTTCACTCTATTCTCTGCTAAATAGATAGATGAATTTGGAACTCTAAATCCAACAGGGTTTGCAGTAGCTCTTTGAAACTTGAGAAAATAAAGTAGTTCTCAGTTTTGTCTCTATGTTTTGTTTCCTCTTCAAGTAGACCTAGGTACAGACTGTGGAAAAGCACTTTCATTGAGAGGGGTTGCTAAGCTTCTAAGAAATAACGAGTTTCCGAAATACCAGCAAATATTTTTTCACCCAATCTTGATGATACTTGGTGGTAATGATCAGTACACAAATCCCACTTGGCTCACCAAATTTTGTTCTTCTAGGTTGAAGCGTTCGTCTACAGTAGCAGTTTTTATATTTAGTTTTCACTCTGTTCTCTGCTATATAGATAGATGAATTTGGAACTCTAAATCCAACATGGTTTGTAGTAGCTCTTTGAAACTTGACAAAATAAAGGAGTTCTCAGTTTTGTCTCTATGGTTTGTTTCCTCTTCAAGTAGCCCTTGGCACAGACGGTGGAAAAGCAATTTCATTGAAAGGGGTTGCCAAACTTCTAAGAAATAACGAGTTTCCGAAATACCAGCAAATATTTTTTCACCCAATGTTGATGATAATTTGTGGAAATGATCAGTACACAAATCCCACTTGGCTCACCAAATTTTTTCTAGTAGGTTGAAGCGTTCGTCTACCTTAGCAGTTTTTATATTTAGGTTTCCCTCTGTTCTCTCCTATATAGATAGATGACTTTGGAACTCTAAATCCAACATGGTTTGTAGTAGCTCTTTGAAACTTGAAAAAATAAAGGAGTTCTCAGTTTTGTCTCTATGTTTTGTTTCCTCTTCAAGTAGACCTAGGCACAGAATGTGGAAAAGCACTTTCATTGAGAGGGGTTGCCAAGCTTCTAAGAAATAACAAGTTTCCGAAATACCAGCAAATATTTTTTCACCAAATGTTGATGATACTTGGTGGTAATGATCAGTACACAAATCCCACTTGGTTCACCAAATTTTGTTCTTCTAGGTTGAAGCGTTCGTCTACCTTAGCAGTTTTTATATTTAGGTTTCCCTCTGTTCTCTCCTATATAGATAGATGACTTTGGAACTCTAAATCCAACATGGTTTGTAGTAGCTCTTTGAAACTTGACAAAATAAAGGAGTTCTCAGTTTTGTCTCTATGGTTTGTTTCCTCTTCCAGTAGCCCTTGGCACAGACGGTGGAAAAGCATTTTCATTGAGAGGGGTTGCCAAACTTCTAAGAAATAACGAGATTCCGAAATACCAGCAAATATTTTTTCACCCAATGTTGATGATACTTTGTGGAAATGATCAGTACACAAATCCCACTTGGCTCACCAAATTTTGTTCTTCTAGGTTGAAGCGTTCGTCTACAGTTGCAGTTTTTATATTTAGTTTTCACTCTGTTCTCTGCTATATAGATAGATGAATTTGGAACTCTAAATCCAACATGGTTTGTAGTAGCTCTTTGAAACTTGACAAAATAAAGGAGTTCTCAGTTTTGTCTCTATGGTTTGTTTTTTCTTCAAGTAGCCCTAAGCAGACACTGTGGAAAAGCACTTTCTTTGAGAGGGGTTGCCAAGCTTCCAAGAAATTACGAGTTTCCGAAATGCCACCAAATATTTTCTCACCCAATCTTGATGATACTTGGTGGTAATGATCGGTACACAAATTCCACTTGGCTCACCAAATTTTGTTCTTCTAGGTTGAAGCGTTCCTTTACAGGATCAGTTTTTATTTTTAGGTTTCCATCAGTTCTCTCCTATATAGATAGATGATTTTTGAACTCTAAATCCAACATGCTTTGTAGTAGCTCTTTGAAACTTGACAAAATAAAGGAGTTCTCACTTTTGTCTCTATGGTTTGTTTCCTCTTTAGTAGCCCTAACCACAGAGTGTAAAAAAGCACTTTCATTAAGAGGGGTTGTCAAGCTTCTAAGAAATAAGGAGTTTCCGAAATACAAGCAAATATTTTTTCACCCAATGTCGATGATACTTAGTGGTAATGATCTGCACACAAATCCCACTTGGATCACCAAATTTTGTTCTTCTACTTTGAAGCGTTCATCTTCAGTAGCAGTTTTTATATTTATGTTTCACTCTGTTCTCTCATATATAGAAAGATGAATTTGGAACTCTAAAACCAACATGGTTTGTAGTAGCTCTGTGAAACTTGACAAAATAAAGGAGTTCTCAGTTTTGTCTCTATGGTTTGTTTTTTCCTCAAGTAGCCCTAGGCACAGACGGTGGAAAAGCACTTTCATTGAGAGGGGTTGCCAAGCTTCTAAGAAATTACGAATTTCCGAAATACCAGTAAATATTTTTTCTCCCAATGTTGATGATACTTGGTGGTAATGATCAGTGCACAAATCCCACTTGGCTCACAAAATTTTGTTCTTCTATGTTGAAGCGTTCGTCTACAGTAGCAGTTTTGATATTTATTTTTCTCTCTGTTCTCTCGTATATAGATAGATGAATTTGGAACTCTAAATTTAACATGGTTTGTAGTAGCTCTTTGAAACTTGACAAAATAAAGAAGTTCTCAGTTTTTTTCTGTATGGTTTTTTTCCTCTTCAAGAAGCCCTAAGCAGAGACTGTGGAAAAGCTCTTTCATTCAAAGGCATTGCAAAGCTTCCAAGAAATTAAGATTTTCCGAAATACCAGCAAATATTTTCTCACCCAGTCTTGATGATACGTGGTGGTAATGACAAGTTCAGAAATCCCACTTGCCTCAACATATTTTGTTCTTCTAGGTTTAAGCGTTCGTTTACAGTAGCAGTTTTAATATTTAGGTTTCACACTGTTGTCTCCTATATAGACAGATGAATTTGGAACTCTAAATCCAATATGGTTTGTAATAGCTCTTTGAAACTTGACAAAATAAAGGAGTTCTCAGTTTTGTCTCTATGTTTTGTTTCCTCTTCAAGTAGACCTAGGAACAGACAGTGGAAAAGCACTTTCATTGAGAGGGGTTGCCAAGCTTCTAAGAAATAACAAGTTTCCAAAATACCAGCAAATATTTTTTCACCCAATGTTGATGATACTTGGTGGTAATGATCAGTACACAAATCCCACTTGGTTCAAAATATTTTGTTCTTCTAGGTTGAAGCGTTCGTCTAACTTAGCAGTTTTAATATATAGGTTTCCCTCTGTTCTCTCCTATATAGATAGATGAATTTGGAACTCTAAATCCAACATGGTTTGTAGTAGCTCTTTGAAACTTGACAAAATAAAGGAGTTCTCAGTTTTGTCTCTATGGTTTGTTTCCTCTTCACGTAGCCCTTGGCAAAGACGGTGGAAAAGCATTTTCATTGACAGGGGTTGCCAAACTTCTAAGAAAAAACGAGTTTCCGAAATACCAGCAAATATTTTTTCACCCAAGTTGATGATACTTTGTGGAAATGATCAGTACACAAATCCCACTTGGCTCACCAAATTTTGTTCTAGTAGGTTGAAGCGTTCGTCTACCTTAGCAGTTTTTATATTTAGGTTTCCCTCTGTTCTCTCCTATATAGATAGATGACTTTGGAACTCTAAATCCAACATGGTTTGTAGTAGCTCTTTGAAACTTGAAAAAATAAAGGAGTTCTCAGTTTTGTCTCTATGTTTTGTTTCCTCTTCAAGTAGACCTAGGCACAGACTGTGGAAAAGCACTTTCATTGAGAGGGGTTGCCAAACTTCTTAGAAATAACGAGTTTCCGAAATACCAGCAAATATTTTTTCACCCAATGTTGATGATACTTTGTGGAAATGATCAGTACACAAATCCCACTTGGCTCACCAAATTTTGTTCTTCTAGGTTTAAGCGTTCGTCTACAGTATCAGTTTTTATATTTAGTTTTCACTCTGTTCTCTGCTATATAGATAGATGAATTTGGAACTCTAAATCCAACATGGTTTGTAGTAGCTCTTTGAAACTTGACAAAATAAAGGAATTCTCAGTTTTGTCTCTATGGTTTGTTTCCTCTTCAACTAGCCCTTGGCACAGACGGTGGAAAAGCAATTTCATTGAAAGGGGTTGCCAAACTTCTAAGAAATAACGAGTTTCCGAAATACCAGCAAATATTTTTTCACCCAATGTTGATGATACTTTGTGGAAATGATCAGTACACAAATCCCACTTGGCTCACCAAATTTTGTTCTAGTAGGTTGAAGCGTTCGTCTACCTTAGCAGTTTTTATATTTAGGTTTCCCTCTGTTCTCTCCTATATAGATAGATGACTTTGGAAATCTAAATCCAACATGGTTTGTAGTAGCTCTTTGAAACTTGAAAAAATAAAGGAGTTCTCAGTTTTGTCTCTATGTTTTGTTTCCTCTTCAAGTAGACCTAGGCATAGACTGTGGAAAAGCACTTTCATTGAGAGGGGTTGCCAAGCTTCTAAGAAATAACAAGTTTCCGAAATACCAGCAAATATTTTTTCACCCAATGTTGATGATACTTGGTGGTAATGATCAGTACACAAATCCCATTTGGTTCACCAAATTTTGTTCTTCTAGGTTGAAGCGTTCGTCTAACTTAGCAGTTTTAATATTTAGGTTTCCCTCTGTTCTCTCCTATATAGATAGATGAATTTGGAACTCTAAATCCAACATGGTGTGTAGTAGCTCTTTGAAACTTGAAAAAATAAAGGAGTTCTCAGTTTTGTCTCTATGTTTTGTTTCCTCTTCCAGTAGACCTAGGCACAGACTGTGGAAAAGCACTTTCATTGAGAGGGGTTGCCAAGCTTCTAAGAAATAACGAGTTTCCGAAATACCAGCAAATATTTTTTCACCCAATCTTGATGATACTTGGTGGTGATGATCGGTACACAAATCCCACTTGGCTCACCAAATTTTGTTCTTCTAGGTTGAAGCGTTCGTTTACAGTAGCAGTTTTTATATTTAGGTTTCACTCTAATCTCTGCTAAATAGATAGATGAATTTGGAACTCTAAATCCAACAGGGTTTGCAGTAGCTCTTTGAAACTTGAGAAAATAAAGTAGTTCTCAGTTTTGTCTCTATGTTTTGTTTCCTCTTCAAGTAGACCTAGGTACAGACTGTGGAAAAGCACTTTCATTGAGAGGGGTTGCTAAGCTTCTAAGAAATAACGAGTTTCCGAAATACCAGCAAATATTTTTTCACCCAATCTTGATGATACTTGGTGGTAATGATCAGTACACAAATCCCACTTGGCTCACCAAATTTTGTTCTTCTAGGTTGAAGCGTTCGTCTACAGTAGCAGTTTTTATATTTAGTTTTCACTCTGTTCTCTGCTATATAGATAGATGAATTTGGAACTCTAAATCCAACATGGTTTGTAGTAGCTCTTTGAAACTTGACAAAATAAAGGAGTTCTCAGTTTTGTCTCTATGGTTTGTTTCCTCTTCAAGTAGCCCTTGGCACAGACGGTGGAAAAGCAATTTCATTGAAAGGGGTTGCCAAACTTCTAAGAAATAACGAGTTTCCGAAATACCAGCAAATATTTTTTCACCCAATGTTGATGATACTTTGTGGAAATGATCAGTACACAAATCCCACTTGGCTCACCAAATTTTTTCTAGTAGGTTGAAGCGTTCGTCTACCTTAGCAGTTTTTATATTTAGGTTTCCCTCTGTTCTCTCCTATATAGATAGATGACTTTGGAACTCTAAATCCAACATGGTTTGTAGTAGCTCTTTGAAACTTGACAAAATAAAGGAGTTCTCAGTTTTGTCTCTATGGTTTGTTTCCTCTTCCAGTAGCCCTTGGCACAGACGGTGGAAAAGCATTTTCATTGAGAGGGGTTGCCAAACTTCTAAGAAATAACGAGATTCCGAAATACCAGCAAATATTTTTTCACCCAATGTTGATGATACTTTGTGGAAATGATCAGTACACAAATCCCACTTGGCTCACCAAATTTTGTTCTTCTAGGTTGAAGCGTTCGTCTACAGTTGCAGTTTTTATATTTAGTTTTCACTCTGTTCTCTGCTATATAGATAGATGAATTTGGAACTCTAAATCCAACATGGTTTGTAGTAGCTCTTTGAAACTTGACAAAATAAAGGAGTTCTCAGTTTTGTCTCTATGGTTTGTTTCCTCTTCACGTAGCCTTTGGCAAAGACGGTGGAAAAGCATTTTCATTGACAGGGGTTGCCAAACTTCTAAGAAAAAACGAGTTTCCGAAATACCAGCAAATATTTTTTCACCCAAGTTGATGATACTTTGTGGAAATGATCAGTACACAAATCCCACTTGGCTCACCAAATTTTGTTCTAGTAGGTTGAAGCGTTCGTCTACCTTAGCAGTTTTTATATTTAGGTTTCCCTCTGTTCTCTCCTATATAGATAGATGACTTTGGAACTCTAAATCCAACATGGTTTGTAGTAGCTCTTTGAAACTTGAAAAAATAAAGGAGTTCTCAGTTTTGTCTCTATGTTTTGTTTCCTCTTCAAGTAGACCTAGGCACAGACTGTGGAAAAGCACTTTCATTGAGAGGGGTTGCCAAACTTCTTAGAAATAACGAGTTTCCGAAATACCAGCAAATATTTTTTCACCCAATGTTGATGATACTTTGTGGAAATGATCAGTACACAAATCCCACTTGGCTCACCAAATTTTGTTCTTCTAGGTTTAAGCGTTCGTCTACAGTATCAGTTTTTATATTTAGTTTTCACTCTGTTCTCTGCTATATAGATAGATGAATTTGGAACTCTAAATCCAACATGGTTTGTAGTAGCTCTTTGAAACTTGACAAAATAAAGGAATTCTCAGTTTTGTCTCTATGGTTTGTTTCCTCTTCAACTAGCCCTTGGCACAGACGGTGGAAAAGCAATTTCATTGAAAGGGGTTGCCAAACTTCTAAGAAATAACGAGTTTCTGAAATACCGGCAAATATTTTTTCACCCAATGTTGATGATACTTTGTGGAAATGATCAGTACACAAATCCCACTTGGCTCACCAAATTTTGTTCTAGTAGGTT